>NW_022900947.1:3152601-3225916 GCF_012274545.1 Fukomys damarensis
GCGCAGGCACCGGACAGGGCGGGAGGTCCCAGCCGGCGCACCTGGCTCTGGGTCCCAGCCGGCTCCTCCCAACCCTCTCTCTCTGTCCCTGAGTCCTCTCCACCTGTCTTCCGCAATCTCTGCACACCTGCTGTACACCAGCCAGGGTCCCTGCTCGCGGGGCGGAGCGATAGCAACAGGCAGGTCCCAGCCGGAGCTGACAGTCTGGAGAGGAGACAAACCACACCCAAGGGGCTGAACGAACAACTCCGGAGAGCCAGACCGCGCGCAGCCTCCAGGGAGCCGCAGGGGAAGGAGCCTGGGCCAGGAGGCGCGGAGAGGAGGCCTTCCAGGCACAGCCCAGGTGGCCCCCAGTGGAGCCCCCTCCTCCCCCAGGGTATCCAGACGGTGTCTGGCTTCCTGACTCCCTCCACCCCACCCCCTCCTCAGGGACCACCAGGGGGCAGCACTGAGCCACAGACAGTGGCCTCATGGGGACAGTGGGACGTGGTGGAAGTGTGGGAAGGCCTCAACAGCACCTGGCCGGCCGCCAGGAAGTGTGCGCAGATTGAGACCCAGAGCAGAAAGTCCCAACTTCGACCACGTGGCTACTCACTATATTAAATACCTTCCAGGGTCACCCACTGTGTGGACCCTAGGGACCAACACGGGGCAGAGGTGTCCTCAGGCAAGGCCAGGGCCTGGGTGAGCCCGTGTTCTTACCGCTTCGCTCTCCCCCTGAAGGCCCTACGTTAGACTCTCCACTTCCAGCTTGGCCTCTTCAGAGTAGGTAGGGCAAGGCTGAGGCGCCCCAGGCTTCCAACACTGGGGAGAGACGGAATGGGGTCCCGAGGGCCCTGAGGAATTGAGGCCTCCAGCAGCCTTACCAGGAAGTGCTATCCCACAGCACAGGCAGCAGGGACCAGGGCTCCCCCGGCCCAGCACTAGTTGAGCAATGCAGGGTCTGGGAAGGGTGGGCACCCAAACCCTCTGCAATGTGAGTCCCCAACCTGCCAGGCTCAGATTCCAGGACGTGTGCAGCTGCAGGAACATCTGGTCTGGCACAGGACACAGAAACACTGCAGATCATCGTGGGGCGGAAGGGAGCCTGGCTGGGAGGTCGGGGCAGGGACCATTCCATCCCAGCCCTGATGGTAGCTCACCTGGCCCCTTTCCTAGCCTCCGAGTCTCCGGCTCACCAAAGTGAACTGAAGGGGCTTCACAATCCCTACCGTCTCGTCTAGAGTTTGGCGGTTGTGTTTTGTTTTAAATAAAAGAATCCTCTAAGTATTGTGCTCAGGAAACCTGTGACAAGTCACTGTGCACCTCCTATTTTCAGGTCACTTCCCTCCAGGCTGAACAGAAGACGGACCCCCTGCTCGCGGGTGCTGCTTTGACAGGGCAGGCTCACACGGCATTCCTGTGGCACGCTGTGAAGGGTGAGTGATTGTCCCCACTTACAGATGAGGGAAGGGACTCAGAGAAGCTCAGGGACACCTGAGGTCCCCCGGCTGCATACGCAGAGGCCAGATTCCACCGCTTCTCTGACCCCAAGGCCACTTGGCATCAGCCTAATTTCCTGTCACCTGTGTACAGGGCCCTAGGGGACCTCACCCCTCTGGGGCTCAGATCCAGGCTCCCCACCAGCAGCTCGGCTGACCCTGAGGCTCGCTCCTCTGAGGACCCCCCAGGCTGGGAAGAGGGTACAGACCTGACATGCAGGTGACACCCTGCAGGCTCAGCCCAGAACCCTCTTCTGCCTCTGTCCAGATGAGGCAAAGGACAGGGCTACTCCATCCCTTCCATGAATCCCAGCTCAGAGCTGCTGTGGCTCCCCCAGACCAAGGGTTCCCAGTCGTGGCTGGACACAGAGCTCGGCGATAAAGGAATAGGACAGAGGTCCCAATGGGTGGCACAGGTGCTCAGGAGAACAATTTCAGCCACCAGCGAGCTCCCTGGTGAAAAGAAAGCTGCCACTGGAGCCTGGGGATAGAGCACCCTGAGTTTGACCCCCAGTACTGAAAACAAAGCTGCCATTGGATAAAGAGAGAAGGGGCACTAGCACCACAGACGTCCCCATGGGCTTCACTCCCGGAAAGGACAGGCTGGGCATCCAGGAGTGGATGGCGAGAGGGAGCCAGCCTGGGCACCACAGAAGGGCACAGGCATGGCCACCCCGACTCAGAGGAGACTGTGTGCCCAGGAGCAGCAGGCACCCAGCCAGTGGCTGATTTGTGTCGCAGCTGGTGGAAAAGTCACTGGAGTGCTCTACACAGAGAAGTGAGACTGTCGGCATTTTACAGCCGATGCCCTGGCCACGGTGCAGGAAGCCACTGGGCTGTTCCTGTTCTGGTCCAGAGAGAGGCCATGGTGGCTGGGAGCTGGCCAGCGGGGACAGAGGATGACAGGGTGGAAGGAAACCCCTCGGGACCTGTCCCCTCCCTCCCAGGCATCCCTCTTCTCCACGTTCATCCTCCTCAGTGACCCCCATGGGGCCCCAGGGATACAGAAGCAAGGAAGGCACAGGAAGTAAGGACAGCCGGCTGACCTCCAGGGCACCGCGTCTCATGTGCCTGGGGAGAAGAAAGAAAGGACATCTCCAGCAACCGCGGGGCCTGGGTGGTGGCCAAAGGCTCAGCGGGCACTGGGGTGTGCAGGGCTGATGTGGGGCTGTTCACAAATCCCTGCAGGCACCAAACGGCCAGCCCGGGTGGGCACGGGGCTCTAGTCCCCAACTCTCAGAACACATCAGACAAACGTGATGCCCTGTCCCTCTGGTGACACCACATGATGACTCACAGAGCCCATGTCTGAAGATAGGAAACCGGCCTGCCCACCCTCCTCACCTCTCCCTGGGCCCTCGCTGGGCTCCAGGCAGAATCACAGTGGCTCCCTGCTCTTGGGACCTCCACAGTCTGGCACAGGAGAAGCCCAACTAAACAGAGACGCTACGAAACAGAGCTCGACGACCCTAAGGGATGGAAGAGCTGCCGTCTCAGCCAAGGAGGAAGGTAACAAGGACAGAAGTAGCACCAGGTAAGGGTGACAGTCCCCGCACTCTCTGGTCTGCCCAGCCAACTCCACATTAGAGCCACAGGGGGAACTTCCAAAAAATCCCAATGCCCAGGTCCTGACCCAGGCCTTCAGAGGCTGGCAACCCATTATTCTGCCACCCCAAAGTTCCCTGTGTAGTTCAGATGTGCACCTGGCTGTGAGCTCACTCCCCAGGGCGCCCTACCCTGGGCCTTTGCACAGGCTGAGCAAGTGCTCTGCCACTGCACCTCCAATCTCAGCCTCTGCACTCAACTTTTTTTTTTTGGCACCAGGGATCGAACTCAGGTCCTTGCATTTGCAAGGCAGGCAGTGGCACCACTAAGCCAAATCCCCGGCCCACTTGACTTCTTGTAAGGTGGTATACATCCACTACTTGGGAAGCTGAGGCAAGAGGATCACAAGTTCGAGGCCCGCCTGTGCAACTTAGTGAGAACTTACTGCCCAATTTTTTTGTTGTTTTTGTTTTTTGAGACAGGATCTCATTATATGAGATCCAGGCTGGCCTTGCACTCGCTGCAGTCCTCCTGCTTCAGCCTCTGGAGTGCTGAGAATATCGGTATGTGTCACCACTCCTGGATTTTGCCCCAGATTTTAAAAAAAGAAGAAATGATAAAAAATAGAATAAAAATCAAATAAATATTAACTTAGGCGGGGGAAGAGGACTCAGGAGGGAATAGATGTGAAAGACCCAGCACATAGCAGGACCCAAGAAAGATGCTTTTCAGAAGAGGTAAGCAGGGGGCTCAGCTGAACCCCTGAAAACCCTTCAGTGTTGAGAGCCACACCTGCCTACCTGTTTCATAGAGCACTCTGCACCCAGAGGGAAGAGGCACTTCGTCTTTCCAGTGCTTAATCATACCACTTGCTCATTAAAAGTTCCCAGCTTTTTTAAATTAGTGAAGATCTCTAGTGATAGTATTTTAATTTATCTTTGTAAATGTGGCAGCGCAGGAACTGTGCATCTCTGTGAGCAGGGTTGGCCTCTGGCGGGGGAAAGTCGAGGCCCGACTGGCACCAGGCACCAGCCCAGTGGGAGGGAGCACAAAGGACCGGGCTGCCTAAAGCCCCCAGGCCACTCTCAACCCACCTCCTGCCTGATTCAGAAGTTCTGCTCCTCCCATCCGGAGAGGAAGGTCTCGGGGAAGTCACCTAGTCAGCAACAAGGGGTCAGAGGTGACACGTGTGACAACCTTGTTATCAGAGTGTCAGGGACAACAGACCTAGGTAGCAGGGGACAGAAGACTGGAACCTGAGCTTGGGCCCTGTCTGCACACTGTAAAGACTTCCTGTGGTGCGTCCGGGCAGGGACAGAGGCTGCCTGTCCCTTGGCACACCATCTCTGCAGACCAGCCGGACCCTGAGGTGGGCAGCATAAAAGGGCTGACTCGCTTCTGCCATCCGACTTGTGCTGAGCACCCACTGCGTGCCTGGCCCTGTTCCCAGCCCCAGGGAGATGGCAGGGAACCAGCAGGCCAAATCCCACCCTCCAGGCTCATAGTGGGACATAGGCACAGACAGCAGGCCCGGAGAATGAGGGGACAGGAGGGCGATGACAGCTGAGGCTCCATGGTCCCTTCCAAGAGCTTGCCCCAGGGACCTAAGAGCCCCCCACTCGGCCCCACCTCAGTGCCACCTTCAGTAGTGGAGACCAAGCCACTGTCACCATGGGCCCATGGGGAACAGTCAACCACACCACACCAGGGAGTTTTGTGCAGATGACCAAGCGCCTGTGTGCTGCTCAGAATCCCTGGAGCGTGCTGTGGGGCGTGTCCACGGGGGCCAGCGCCGGAATCGCCCCCAGGACGTGGAACGCGCCCCCCATGGGATGAGCGGGTCCCTGGTGGCCCATTCTGCAGTCCCATCCAGTCCCAGATGCCCAGGTGCACGGTGTGTGGTCATCCCCAAGCCTCGCTCCGCAGCAGGAGCCCCACGGCAAGTCCTACGCCCGACAGGCGCCTCCCTCTGTGGGGACTGTGGCACGTTCCACCTCCTCGCGCTCTCCAGCGCTCTCCCCTCAGCCCCTCCCCAGCTGTGTGCTCTGCGCCTCAGTCTCCCCATCTGTAAAATGAGAGGAGGGATGACCTCAGAGTTCCACAGATCACTAACCCCAGGAAGAGCCACTGACTGTGAGCTGCTCCCCAGGAGTCCCCGACGGTGACGGTAAGGCCTGAAATGCTCTGTGATTTAAAAGCCATCTCGACTTTGATTCATGCCATTGTTTCTCCTGCTTTTTGACCCTGTAGCTCTTTATTTCTGCTTAACAGCTACAAACACCCCAGAGAACATAAGCTATTATGAAAATATGTGCTGAGTGCAGTGGAAGGAAAAGAGAGGGAAAATTTATTCTGCCTGAGGTGTTGGCGTCCAAGAAAAGTACATCCCGGCCGGCCAGGAGCAGTGAGTCAGGGCCTGATCTCGGGAAAACAGTGGGACAGAGACATAGAGGTTGGTACCCCACAGGGAGCAGCGATCAGCCTGCCGGGTATGGAACAGAGCAGTGGCTACACAGCGGGAGGGAAAGGTGCGGTCCACAGGCTGCAGGCCTCAGGTTCTGTTATGGTTACAAATATGAAGTGCCCCCCAGAGATTCATCCACCGAGGGCTGGACCCCCACTGAAAGAAGGTGGAGCCTGGAGCGGAGTGGGTCCTGAGGACCCTGGCCACGGTGGATTAATGCACTGGTGAGCGTGCACCTGAATGTGCTGTGTGGGGCCCCAGTGGAGGAAGTGGGTCACCGGAGTATGTCCTTGAAGAGTGTGCCCTGTCCCCAGCTCCTTCCTCTCTCCCTGGCTCTGTCCCTGCCTGTTTCCTGGCTGCCATGAGGTGAGCAGCTGTCCTTCCCCACACCCTTCCGCCATGATGTTTCTGCTTTGGAGCCAGCTGACCGTGGACTGAGTCAGAAACTGTAAGCCAAATGAACTACCCTCCTTTGAGTTGTGTATGGCAGGTATCTTGTCCTGCCAATGACAAAAAGTTAATGAACTCAAGTACTGAAGCGTTTGTCCTTTACTCTGAGCTTAAGGAGAACCTTCTAGGATTTTCAAGAAAAGGAATGACATGGCCAAAATTGTAGTTTCAAGTGCTGGCAGCTTCTAAAGGCTGGAGGGAGAGACCAACAACTTGGAAGACAGAGTGTTGGTCCAGGAGTAGAGAGGGGTGCAGGGGAGGGGATGGAGAGGGGTGAAAGCCCCAGCGGTGCAGTGTGAGAAGGAAGAAACAGTCCAGAGACTCTGAAGGGTTTGGGACAGTGATGCCAGGGAGGGCACAAATTTGAAGAGAAGGTGTCAGATGCAGTCTTGACTGCAGCCTCTGAGTTGTCACACGATGGCCTGCAGCTGCTCGTTGGTGTAGGCTGGGCTGCAGTGCAGTGACAGATAATCCCAAGTCTCAGTGTGTCTCCAGGAACATTACTTCCCTCATTCAAAGTTTGCTGCAATGAAGAGTGCAGTGACACTCGTCCTTCCTGTAACTCTGCCATCTAGAACAAGTGGCACTAGGGTCACATGACAGGAGCCGGAGAAGCCCAGGAAGTTTTGTAAGGATAGGACCTCACTCACACGCCATTGGCCAGAGCCCAGGCTCACGGCTCCTGTCCACCTGCAGGGGAGGCTGGGAGATACGGTAGCAAGCAGTCGTTTGTTGAGGCTGGCAGGGGATGCTGCCGCACAGGTGGGGTGCTGGGAGGACTTCAGGAATGGTGACGAGATCATTGGAGCCAGAGTTACAGATTGGGGAATGAGCGTCAAATGAATCATCCAGGAAGAAAACAGAGAAGAACAAGATAAAATGGGTGACAACACAAATTCCTCTGAGGTTCCATTTAGGGATTTCCAGAGGATGACTCAAGATTTAGTCAAAGATCTCTTGTTTCCAAATATCGGATTATTTGTTGTCACACAGACAAAGCCTCCAGATCTTGCGCTGAATTTCTCCGTTTCCATATGGTTCCTCGGCATCAGCCAGGCCGTCAAAAGCAACTGGCAAACCTCTGGAGTTCTGTGGCTCCCTGCTGTGCTCAGATGGAAGGCCAAGGCCTCACAGTTCAGACTCCCTGGAGGAGAGACTGCGAAGCCCGCCGCTGCAATAGACATTTTCAATAACCCTTGCAATGTTCTTGCCTGTAAGGCTCCTTTCAGAAGTCAACTTCTGTTACCAAATAATTGAATATGAAATTGACATTGCACTCAAATTTTTAAATTCTCAGATAAAATCTTGTCTTTAAATCACAGTTTGAAGAATTTCCATTTGAGGGTTAACTGCAACTCACTGTTTTTCTTCAACAGTGTTTCCGCTTTGATCAAGACTAACAGATTAACAAGAGTTCCTCTTCAAATTGGCTCCAGCAAGGAGGCCTCTTCCCAAGACAAAAGTTCACCTACTCTGAGATGACACAGCCAGGAGACAGCGTCAGTTTCTGATCACCAATGGACTCCAGAGTCTTGCACAGTGCTTGGAATATAGTGGACACTCAACCAGGAATTATTGGGAGAGTGAGTGTGTGGGTAGATGTTAGAGTGGATGGATGGATGGATTGATGGGTGGATGGGTGGATGGATGGGTGGATGGGTGGATGGAGGTGGATGGGTGGATGGGTGGATGGATGGGTGGGTGGGTGGATGGATGGGTGGATAGGTGGATGGGTGGATGGGTGGATGGATGGATGGATGGATGGGTGGGTAGTTAAGTGGGTGCATTGATAAAAACACAAATTCATGTGACTTCTATACTGAAAACTTCCATATCGGACCTTCTAAATAACTACTAATGTGACCAGCGATCTGGTAGAAGTTAGAGAGCACTGAACTGGGAGTCAGGAGACCCAGGTTCCTATGTCATCTCCATAGACACAATTTTAAAACACGGACAAATCCCTTCCCAGGGTTGCTACCTTTTTCCTCCCCTTCCTAGGACCCTCATCGCTGCCACCACACTTCCCGGTCAGGAATGTGCAGCTGGGACACAGAATTCCCAGTGATGGTCAAGCGAGGAGGTTGGCAGGTCCCCTCCCCAAAAATCAGCTATAGAGGTGCACAAAATTGACAAAAACCACCGTTTCCATGTTCAGGAAATCAGCCAACAGCACACACCAATCTGAACGGTGTTCGTGCTTGAAAACTGCTGAACTTTAGGAAGAAAGTAGGAGATTTACAGCCATTTCTACACCGCCCTCCCAGCTGGACAGATTTAAAGACCCCTGAGGTGGAGCCCGCCACGAGGACCAGCAGCCTCAGGGCTATGGTTGAAGGTGGCCCCACAGCCAGGAGTGGGGTGACACATTTATTGGCATCATCAGTGAAAGTGAGCTGAGACACCGAACATGTGTAATGGAGACTGAAGAGGATCCTGGCCGACCCCGAGGCCAGGTGCACACACAGGAAGTATGAAAGGCCTAGAGAAAATAAAAGCCAGAAAGAATCCAAGAGAGCCCGAGTTTTTACTGTTTTTCCCCACCACACAGAGGCCTCTGACAGCATATAGCAGGCTAACTGGGGCAAGGTGCTCAAAGATCACCCCAATCAAACCAGCTGACATCTACGCTGACTGCACAGGCCACTAAAGCCAGAAACAAAAATTAGGAAAAAAAAAAAAAAAAAAAAAAACCTGTGCATGAGCAACTACACACAGCAAAGGAGGCAGATTCCACAAATTCAGCCCAGACAAGTCACCAAACAAACATGGAAAAAGCAGCCACTATCTTCCAGGGGGGTCAAAACCCATCAGTACAATATATTCCCTTAGATGTCCAATTTTCAACCATGCGAAATAAAAAGAAACAAAAAAATATGACCTATATTTTGGGAGGAAGGGTGGTCTCTGAGAGGGTCCAGAAGTTGACTTTGATGGTTTAAAAAAAAAGCCATTATACGATCAAAGCATTAAAAAAAATATGACAATAATAAATCAATAAATACAGAGGCTCAGTAAGTGGGAAAATAACATAAACGGAGCAAACAGAAAGTCTGAGGGCGAAGGGTATATAATGGGAAAATTTCACTGAAGGGCCTCAGTGGCTGTGGAAATGAAATTATAAAAACAGAAATTCTCCAGGATGGAGACTGCAGCAAACAAAACACGAAGAAGGGCTAAGCCGTCATGGCCACACATGGCACCAGCACACATGGCCACAGAAGGGTAACTGGATTCCCAGAGGAGCGGGAAGGGGCCCAAAACAGGTACAAAGGGATAAATAGCCAAACTTTTCCAAGACTGGCGAGGAAGCTTCAATATAAACTTCAAGAAATTCAGCACTCCCCAAATAGGCTAGAGACACGTGCTTAGACACATCAAAAAGCAAAGAGCGGGGCCAGGGATTTGGCTCCGTGGTACCACCGCCAGTACAAACAAACAAACAAAAAAAAATCAAACAGCTAAACAACAGTCAATGCCATAGAAGAAACAGGAGAAACAAGTCGTGCCCGGGGAGGGGTGGGGGCAACAGTGCTATGAACAATTAGCCTTGCACTTGGGAAGGAGGGAGGGTGGAAGTGTGCAGATTATATATGCAAAATACTAAGAGAAAAAGCAACCTGTCAATCACAAAATTCTATACCCAGCCAAGCTATCCTTCGAAAACAAAAGTAAAAACAAGAAACGGGAGGGGGGGTAGAAAGCAAAAGAAGACATTGCAGATAAACAAATATGGATATTTAATAGAATTCCCGGCTAGGAGACTGGCCTTACAAAAAAATACTAAAGAAAACCTGTGGGTGGGAAGGAAATGACATGGGCAGGTGGGAAGTTGAATCCACAGGAAGAAATTAGAAGCACTAGAGGGCTGGGGATTTAGCTCCATGGTTCCAGCACCTGCCTCAAAGACCCGAGTTCGATCCCTGGTTAAAAAAAAAGAAGAAGCACTAGAGATGGGAGCTCTGAGTCTTAAAGTGAAATACCCTGCTCTCTAATCAAAACAGAACTTTATCCATGACTGGTGGGAATGACAACGGCACAGCCACTCTGGGGAAAGTCGGCAGTTTTAAGTTAACCCTAACCCGGTGCAACAGAAAGTCACGCCTTGCCCTCCTCGCCTGTAGGGCGGGTGAGTTAGCAGGGCCCATCTCAGGAAAAGGGAGGGAAGACAGCTCCACACCGAGATCTACCTGAGAGAAATGTGCACACATGGCACAGAGACTTGTGCAACGGTTCCCAGCAGTCCCGGATGACAGCGAGGCCTGGAATCCACAGGAGCGCCCGTCGGCTGCCGTCGGCTGGGGACTGGATCAACGGCTGTCACGCAGGCGTCAGTGAAGAATGACCCATAAGAAAGAATGGAAGCACTGAGGCACCCTACAGCCCAGACGAACCTCAGAGACATTTGCCGAGCCAGCCCGGCACCCTGGGAGTCCGAGGCAAGAGGATGGCCTGGGCCACTTAGAGACTTAGTGCAACCCTGTCACAAAAATAAAAAATAAAAAGTGCTGGGGATGTAGCTCGGTGTGAAGGCCCTGGGTTCGATACCTGAGCATGCTCTCCTCCGCTCTCCCCCTCTCTCCCTCCCCCCCCCCATTTTGCCAAGAGAAAGAATACAGGATACAAAGTATCCAGATTGTGTGATTCCATTTATTAGAAATATCCAGAAAAGGCAAATGGGCAGAACTGTTTCAGAGAGCGGTCATAGGGCCAGGAGGGTGGGGATTCACTGCAGCTGGGCATGGGTGGGCTGCAGGACATGTCCATAATCTGTGATTCACTAGAAACACTGGTAGGCACACTTAGAGTGGGTGGGTTTATGTGTGTAAGTTACACCTCAGTAAACTTTTTCTTTAGGAAAGAAATGCACTTTGAGCTTTCGTTGTTCATTTAGTTACCTTTTCTCTGGCTCTGGACACAGAGTAGAAAATACACCAGTAGATGATGGCTCAAGGTCAGCTGTCACCCTTCCTCCCTCCACCCTTCCCAGCCATGTCTTAGAGGTGCCCACTATCCCTGCCGCCCCATTTTACAGAGGACAGCGAGGCCCCAAGCCATGGAGTGTGCTGTGCCAGGTCACACATGACTCCCCATTGTCTGGGCCAAACCTTGAACCCCTCCTCAGCCCTCAGGAGCCAAGTTCTCGGCCTCCCCCCTCCGGGCAGCATGGCCTCGGCCCCACTTCCCCCCAAGGAGACCGAGATTGGACCCTGGACCTCAGGCTGGTGCCACCTTCCCCTCAGCCCGTGAGGCCTCCCCCAGACTACTCTCCATCTCCAGACGACTGTGGTGCTGGCTGCACCCATCCCATGAGGCGTGAGGGCTGGAATAGGGACAGGGTCTGTAGCAGGTTGTGAGTATGACAGTTTATATCACGATGTCCCGTCAAAGCCTCAGGGATCATTAGCAGGGCTTTGGGGAGGTGATTGGGTCCTGGGGGCACTGCACTCATTGGTAGATTTATCCACAGGTGAGTTTATGGGTAAATGTGACCTGGGCAGAGGAGGCCGTCACTGAGGGTGGCAGAGGGCTCATCTCCCTCCGGCTCCTCCCGCTCTCTGCTTCCTGTCCACCATGCAGTAAGCAGCTCTCTTCCGCCAGCCCCTGAGCCTTGTGGTTGGAGCTGGCTGACTATGGACTGAGCCCTCTACAGACCGTGGGCCACATGAATTCTCCCATCCTTAAATTGTGGGTGTCAGGTATTGCGTCCCAGCAACAAGAAAAGTGACCAAGACGGTCCCCCAAAAATGTGCGTCCAAGTCCTAATCCCAGGACCTGTGAGTGTGAGCTTACTGGAAAGAATCTCTATAGAAAGGAACTCGAGGCTCTCGAGAGCAATGTGGACTTAGGGTAGGCCTAAAATCCCAACCCGGTCCTTGTAAGGAACAACAAAGAGGGGACCCTGTGAAGGGGAGGGGTCAACCGCCCTGTGTCTCTGATCCAAGGCAGCAAAGCACAGGGCGCCAGGCAAGGCTGGGACAGATTCTGCCCACGGCCCTCAGAAGGAACCAACGCCACCCACACTTCAACTCTGGCCTCCTGAACTACAACGGAATAAATGGCTATTATCTCAGCCATGCATTAGCAGTCATTGGTCACGGTGGCCCCAGAAAAGGAACACTGCCAGTGCCCAGCCAAGCTCAGGGCCGCCCCACATGCGCTCAGCACCAGCCGGTTCTGTCCTGAGGCGCCGGGTGAGTTTGAGCCCAAACCTCCCCATCCATCATCATCACTGCCGGAGCTTCCTCCGAGGCTGCCAATGAGTGTGATGGATGGTTTTGTCTTTTCTAGAAAATCAGATGTTTTTGCAGTGACCTGCAGCCCTGGCCTGCCCTGCTTCCGCTGCCCTTTCTTATAGCAAGGTCTTCACCACTTTCATGACAAGAGGCTCTTGTCCTCGGAGTAAAAGCACCCAGCGGAAAGGCCACTTGCGGCAGACCCGCCTAGGGAAGAAAGCCAAACGTGACGGCAAATGCAGGGGAGGGGAAGGCGCAACTCAGGCTCAGAAGGAAACCACCCAGGACGTGCCCTCCTCACAGGCACCTTTGCAGGGGATTCGTACGGCAGAGCTCATGAACGGAGCCCAGCACGATGCGCATCAATCCACATCACCCTCTACGGAACAAAGCTCCACATAACTGGAATAAATCGCTCATTTTTATGATCATCCAAATGCACGTCTAAGTTCAGGTAGGGTATTTCCCGGGTAACTTTTCCAACAAGGCTCTGCGTTCACACAACACAACCCCCGTGACTCCACGCGATCTTTGCGGGCCGTCGTGATGGTGATTCGGTGTGGGCGACAGCACCCAGGTAGCTGGTCACGTCATTTCTGGGTGTCAGCATCTGAACTGGTAGAACCAGCAAAACAGCTCCCCAAGGTACAGCGGCATCTCCCCAGCCACAGAGAGCCCAGAGAGAAGGAAAAGAGGAGGGAAGAGGAATCTGCTCCCTGCCTGGCTCCGTGAGCTGGACACCAACCTTCTGCCCTCCAGGCCCAGGCTGGGCTCTGCTCCTCAGCGGCTGGCTCCCAGGACAAAGTAGCGTCACAGCCCTAAGAGCTGGAGGGAGACGGAGACGGGACGGGATGGGGGACGGGGGGACCCTATTGTTCTGTCCCTCTGGGGCACGTGGATGAGCACAACCACGATGGAGTGCCTTGTCTTGGGAAACATTTGAGGACTTCTCCTATGCAGGCTGCTCCCTGCAAGGCCACAGGCTGACCCTTCAGGACCTCCTAGTGGGGAAGGGCTTGGCCACGCTGAACTCTCACATCTCGAGGACCCTGAACATCCTACAGCATCGAAACATCCCTGCTCTCATGTCTCTTATCTGCTCAGAAGGAACGTTATAGGGCTGAATGAAATGGGAGGGGCTTTTAGGGGGTACGAAATAAAAGATCTGAAACCACAGCAGACCATCAGCTCCAGAGAGGGGAATGCTATGCAAAATGTGGTCTACACGTGTCGCGAGCTGGCGACCCAGAGCACTGTCCAGCAGCGTCTCAAACCTGAAAGAGCAGCGGGGTGGAGATGGGGCAGAGAGAAAGGAAGGACGCCAAGACAAGAGTCTGATCAAGGCAACGTTTATTGCCGGCAAGCATCAGCCTTTTAAAGCAAAAAAAAAAAAAAAAAAACCTATTATGGAATGGGGTAACCATAGTAACTCAAAGTTCACACAGGAAAAGAGCAAACAGGCTCAACAAAAACAACCCACCATGGGTAGTAGTGACCCGGACAACCACACATCTAAAGGTCAGAGACAAGAAACTGTAACTTTCAGGAATTCCACAAAGGAAACACACCACCTGCTAAACTGGAGAAACTTAACACATATGGAGTTACTAAAGTTAACAATACTTACAACCAATACTCATGATCCCCACGTACACGTGCCTTAGAATATTACACAGCCTCAAAAAGGGAGGCCATTCTGACACACGCTAGACATGGATGAATCTCGGGGGCATTATGCTCAGTGAGACAAGCTAATTTCCCAAAGACAAATGTTGTAGGAGTCCCCATGTGAGGGATTAGAGAAGTCAAAATCAATCACAGCCACGGGAAGCACAGTGGTGGTGTAGGACCTGGGGGAGGGGAATGGAAAGCTGGTGATACACAGAGTATCTGTTTTGGGCCCAGGGTGGTGGCCCACGCCTGTAATCCCAGTACTCAGAAGGCTGAGGCAGGAGGGTTACAGGAGGCCAGCCCGGGCTACCTACTGAGACCCTATCTCAAAAACAAAATAAAACAAAGCAAAACAAAAGAGTTCCTGTTTTAAAAGATAGAGCTGCCATGCAGCACAGTGCTTAAGGCCTCTGAACTGTGCATTTAAAAATGGGTAGGGTGGTAAGTTTTATGTTACATGTATTCTGTCAGAGCTCTTTAAACTGTGGATTATCTCCACCACCCTCGTCTTCACTCATCCTCTTCCCTTCCATTTGCATTGTTTTCAGGCTGTGCCTGACAATAGTTTCCACCCACAATCAACATGGATCCATTGTGAATGCCTGCCAAAAGCTTCCCACTGAGACCAAGGCTTCATGGGAAAGTGTGCCTGATGGATTAGCAATGTCTGCCCTGGGCTCAGGAACAGTAACATATAACAGTTTGGGGTTAGAGGTTTATCCTCCAGGGAGGCTTGACTTCAGTAGGTGGCTTGAAGGTTGCACATTGAACGCATCCTGTAAATAGGAAGGGGCTGGATAGGAGAAGGGAGAGACAACAGACACTACAGGAGCAATTTCTGACTCCATGCAGAGGTCAGGTCTGCAGCAAGACCCTCTCACAGAACAGCTCATTTCCCATGCAGAGTCATGGGTAATTTTCCCTGCTCCCTTTTCAAATCAATGAACTCAAATATGGTCTGAAAGGAGGAAAGGATTCCCGAGCTGTCCAGGAAGTCAATTTCAGTCATCACATGGAGATCCCATTCAGTAACTGCGCTAAGAGGTGACTGACCATGTGACTGGAATACATTTGTACTAAAAATATTTTAAAAGCCCTTCTCCTGATTTACACCCAAAAGGAAGTATCACAAAGGAGAATGAGTCTTCAACTCAAGTAGCACTTATTCCTGATCTAACTAAATTAGCTCTTTTCAACAGGCAGCTTTGCTCTGATGCCTGTAATAAAAATAACAATAATGTGCATTTCAAGGGGGTTTTATCCTCTCCAAAGTGCAGGTCTTTTGCAGTGTACAATTCCCCTCATCCACGCAGGAGATCAGAGTGACAGGGCAGGGCAGAGGCGGAGCTGGGGCAGGAGCTGCCAGGGGTTGATCACTGTGGGAAAACCAGCATTGCAGATGCATGAGAAAGCAAGTTTAATGGTGCATGCTCCAGAGAGACAGAGACAAATGGGCCAGAGCGGGGCCTTCCTTCTGCTACGGACCAAAGGTTGTGTCCATCCTCATACCCCGATCTCACATTTCCAGCCTCCACAGGGCTGAAAAAGAAAGGTCTGTTGATGAAGCCCCATGCCAGGGTCTGTTTGTTGTTGTTGCTGTTGTGAGAGGGTCCTCACTACGCAGGCTGACCTCAAAATCATGTTGATCCTCCCGCCTCAGCCTCCCAAGTACTGGGATTACAGGCACTCACCACCACACCCAGCCTCATGGTCCCTTCTATGGCAGCCTTCTTCCTCTGAAGTTCGGGTCTGGTCTACTTGTTCAGCCTGCTGTGGTTTGCCTGGAGATGTGGCTTCTGGGCTCAGCTCTGCCCTAACCATGGGTGACCTCAGGACACTTCCTACCTCAACAACAGACATTGCCCTCTCTGTGCTGCTCACTAAGAAGTCCCACGGGGAGAGGAAGTGACTTGTCCAACACCGACCACCTGTTCCCACCCCTCCACCCCCACATCCAGCTCTGGTTCTTAGGCAGCTGTGCCCTTAGATCCCGGCCCCTTTGCCCTAGTTGGTGCCTCCCCAACATCGCCTCTTCCAGGAAGGCAGCTGCATGCCCACCCCTCACGAGTGGTGCACCCCGCCCTTGCGCAGCCTCCTGTGGGTACCATCGCTCTGTGTGGTCCTCGTCTGTTTCCCCCACTGAATCGGGAACTGCTCAGGACTGAACCTGAGGGCTGCTCCCCTTTGTGACCACACAGGAGAGCTCAGGAGGTGCCTGGAGAACCGAGATCTGCACAGAGCTTTCTGGGTGCCACTTGCAAGCTCAGGGCCACCACAGGGTCTGGGGACAGACGGGGACAGACCATCTCCAAAGTCTGGGGGAATCTGAGCCTCCAGTCCAAGGATCCTGCTGCCACCTGAAATGTGCACCTAGATGGGTGCAGGAGTTGAGCTCCCACCCTGAACCCCAGCCCTAGCCTCACAGGGAGGACTGTTTATTGAGCTAGTCCTGCAGGCTGGCAGAGAGGCAAGCTCTCTCTCTTCACAGGCCACCCTTCTTAGTCTATGGGACAGGCACCAGCACCCCTTTCACAGATGAAGAAACTGAGGCTCCAAGAAGGACCTGCGCAGCAGGTGGCACAGCCTGTGACTGGGAAAAGGTGCTGGATCCATGCAGAGCAGAGGGTGGGGACACAGCCACAAAGAGCCAGGCAGCATCCATCTCCTGGGCTCAGGTCCCAGGACCAAGGCCTCCCCCACAAAGCTCTCATTCCAGAGGAGTGAGCTTCTCTTTCTGCTGGCCTTGACATCGGCCTTCATGTTGAGGTTAATAGCAAGTGACAGCATCCCAGGCTGAGGACACTGCATGGACAATAGCTGGGAGCTGTCAAAGTGCCCCAGGGTTGAAGGAGTTATAAATGCCTCTGGGTCAGCTCGCCGTGCATGGGCAGGGAGCCTCGTGGTGGGCAGAGGCTGGCAAGGTGAGCTTCAGATCTTATTCTGCAGTAGCAGGGAGCCATGCAGAAGGGGGCTTGCTCCACTGTCCTCCAGGAAAAAGTCCCCCAGTAGCTGCAGAGCAGGTGGACTGATGGGTGACCCTGTGCCTTCCATGGATCAATCACCAGCTCTTCCCTCTTCCTTCCAAGAAGTGTCACTTCTCTGCTGAGGCCAGAAGTAGCAGCCTGTAATCCACCTCCATCCGGTCTACAACACCCTGGATGCCAAATCTGCACTCCCTGTACTCCACTCAGGGCTGGGCTATCTCACCCCAGGCAGCCTCTGCCCATGCACCTGCATGATGTCGACATACAGAAAAACAAAAGGGAAACACAGGTCCGGCCATATGTGGCATTTGCTCTCATCACAAAAAATAAACGCAGTCCCAGAAGGCCAGGGAGCTCTGTGAGGGCAGCAATTCCAAGACTGAGGGATGAAAGACATTAAAAAATGAGGCAGGAAGGAAGGGCCCAACATCCCCCAAGAGATCTTTTTCTTTTTATTCCACAGCTTCCCCAAGCACCTTGGAGCTAGGCAGCTACATCGGACACCCAGGGCTGCGACAGAAGCTGTTTGCTTTGGCTCCAGCAGGCTTTACGCACAGACCTATCCCAGGACTCCGCCCCGCTGCAGCCTCCTTAATCAGTTTCCATAGAGGCTCCTGCCAGACCCACGGCCAAACCGGAAGTCTGACACTGCACATGCGTGAGCCCACCTTTTTCCTCCGTAAGCAACCTCCGCATCTGCTTGGCAGGTTCAGCCCGTGTATCCTTCCCTGTCATGCTGCAGCATACGTGCTAGTAAAGTCCCTTGTGGACGGAACGTTCTCGCCCCCTCATGATCTCTACCTTGAGTAGAGCGTGCTGAGTGGGCGGAGCTATAACACTGAAGCCGGGAGCAGCCAAGGCTGGCAACCCTGAAGGCATGGAGCAGTAGAGAACGGTGAAGAACAAGGAGGAATCACAGGAGCCACCATCTCCCACGGCCAGAAGAACTTCTGAGCCCTTCTGATAGCCACTTGCTCTGAGAACAAAGGGTCCACAGACACTAAAGGCCGACCGCCCCTAGCATTCAAAGCTAACACCAAAAGAGCTCCAGTTTGCCTGGCTGGGATTTCTATACGCATTGAGCAGGCAGGGTCCCACCTCCCCACCCCATCCCACCAGCCAAATGGTAACATCTTGGAAGCACACACAGAAGCCTTTCCCACAGGAGTCGGCCTTAAAGGAAAAGGATGATAGAGGTGACAGCTGCCAGCAGGCTTTGATTTCCATCTTATGTGTGCTTAAGAACCCAAGCTAGCCAGTGATACATCACTTCACAACGTTGCTGCAAAAAGCTTTAATCTGAGGGCTTCAAGACCTTTGAAAATCATGCATTTGATTTAGGGAACATCCGCAAATGATCCCTCTCTAAGAAGAGTCATCTGCACAGTCAGGGAAGCTCCGTGAGTCGCTGTATGGGTGCCCCACAGAGTTTGCCGCAGGTGTGTGCTGCCTTCCAGGAGCCTCAGGGACAGCGACACTCTCTGGGGTCAACAGCAGAAAATGTCACCACCCCTGGGTTGGAAGAGGTGAAAAGTGGAGAAAGGGAAGCCTGTAGCTATGAGAGGAACTCGTAAATGGGAGCTGTGGCCAAGGAGGAGGAGCTGGACCTTTGCAGAAGCCAGTCCCACAGGCGGAGGAAGGAGGAAGTGTCCTGACTGCTCTCATCCCGCCCTCTGCTATTGCTGGGGCCTCCCATTGGCTGAATCTGACAGGAAGTCAGAGGCCAAGAGCCCGGGACCTCCCCTGAAGGTCAGTCTTCCAGGCCAGAGGTGGGAAAGGCAGTGCATGGGTCTGAGAGTGGTAGATGGTGGACTCTGGCTGAAACCAGGAACCCAAATCCACCTGTCCTTTAAATTGTGGATGAGTGCTATTGTGTCTCACCGATAGAGTGACGAAGACAAAGTAATTAAGGTAAAGTGAGGTCAGTAGTGTGGCCCTAATCCAACAGGAGTGGTGTCCTTGTGACAAGAAGAAATCTGGACCCAGAGACACACAGGGGAGAACCCAGAGGAAGGTGAGGCAGAACTACAAGCCAAGGTGGACTGCAGGTACCACCGGAGCTGGGGAGGCCCAGGGCAGATCCTCCCTCGCAGCCTCAGAAGAGGACAACTTGGCACAGGGGCCTGGCGGAGGAGAGCTGCTCAGGGCATGGGGAACAGGAAAGAGAAAGAAGGGAGGAGCTGGGAGGGAGAGGAACCTTCCAGGCCACGCCCCAGTGATGCCTCTTCCCACCAGGCCCTGCCTCCTAACAGCAGTCAGCTACTATATAAGCCCTGTAATTCAATCATCTTCCAAAAGCCCCACCCACGAGCACATGAGGCTCTTGGGGGACATCTAGATAGAAACCATAATGATCTTTAATTCATACCCGGAAAAGCACATAGAGCAGAAATGCCCACTTCACCATGGTTACAAACCCAGCCGTTGCCCATGTGTCTATGGGCCCCAGGCACAGTGTGACAGCCTTCCTGACCATAGCCCCAGAGGTGGCAGTGGCCTCCCTCCACATCACCCACGCGTGCACCTGGAACAGGGCCTAACTGCCTGCTCTCGGAACCCTACGTGGGCTGGCTTCTGACACTCAGCAGCTCATCCGGGAGGCCTGCCCCTGCCAACACGCACACCGAACCTCTGCTGCAAAGCCCTGCTGTGTGCAAACCACCCTGCTCATGTCGTCACTCTGTGACACAGGTCATTCTTCTGGCGACGGACATCCGGTTATCCCCTGCTTGGACCTAGGGTGACACTGTAACCAGGGAGACCCAAATTGTTGACTACTGGAGAGGAGCAAACTGTCTCTGCAGATGGCCATACTACGTGGCAAGTTTGAGCACAGAGGACAAAAGAAGCCAGGCACATGTGTGCAGTCCCAGCCATCTGGGAGACCGAGACGGGAAGATCACAAGTTCAAGCCCAGCCTGGGCAACTTGAGGACTTTGTGAGACCCCGTTTTGAAATTTAAAAACTGGAAAGGGCACCCAGAAGGAGCAGTACTCTGCCCTCGAAGGTGGTGTCGAGGGTCGCAGGAGGATCGGCCGCTTCCAGGAGCTGTTGCGGTGCCCTGCGCTCGGCATCATCCCCAAGAGCCCAAAGGCTCTGCCAGTTGTCTCCACTTCCCAGGTGAGAAGCGAGGGTCACACAGCAGATGTATGATGGGGACTCAGGCTGTGTGACCCTAAAGCCAGTGTGTTGAAGTGAGGGGATGCACAGAAGGGAGCCAGGATGGAGGAGCTCCCAGAGCGCACACTGTGGTCCCGGGAGAGAAGGAACTGGGAATGATGGACACTTGAAAGCCAGCAGGTGCACAAAGGTCACTGTGACCTTCGTGCCACAGCCCCCACTGAAGACACCCCCACCCCAGACACAAATTCTCAACATCCAGGCCACCATCTCTTCCTGCGGGCTCCTGGGCAGTTTGCAAATAACTTACAACTTGAAATAACTGGCACACTTTCTCCTGCGGCTTCTGTGTGTACTTAACGCTCGGTCCTGGCCGGGCTCTAAGAGGACAAAGTGCAGTTTCGCTGCCCTGCCCAGCTTGTGGAACCCATTCATGACTGTGTGCACTTGAGCCAGCCTGGGGGCCACAACTGCGGGCTCCATCTTCCCAGCTGAGAAGGCTGGGTGTTGGGGAGTCCAGGCCTCCTCGGGTGCAGAGGAAACTAGCCAGAGCCACAGTGCTCGCTCACCCTCCGCCCTCCTTCCCTGAGAGGTCTCAGCACCAAGGAGGCCTCGTCTCCATCGCTCGGACTCAAAGGGGAGGCAGCTTCATCCCCAGAAGCCCGGCAGAGTCCCCTGGCCGGGGGATCAGACTGACCTGTGTACCAGGAAGGGTGTGGCCGGCTTCTAACTGATCTCCTAAAGAGCAGACGGCCAGCAAGTCCAGAGCTGGGGACCTGCTGCAGAGCAGGTGCTGGGATTGCCGAAAGGGGGCAGTGCGGTGAAGGCGAAGAAGACCAGGAAGCGTGGCAGCTGAGTGGGCCGTGTGATCCTTGGCTGGACCCTGGATTAAAAGGGAAAAACCATGAAGAACATTAGAGATGTGATCAGGGAAATCTGCCCGGCGTGTACTTCCAGGGCTGATCTTTTCTTGAGTGGGAGTGTTGTGATGGCTGGGTTTGTGTGTCAGCGCAGCTACAGGCGGGCAGTTGGATGAGACCCCTGGGAATGCTGGTACACGCCTGTCATCCCAGCCCTTGGAAGGTTGAGGCAAGAGGATTTCGAGTTCAAGGCCAGCCTGGACGACATAGTGGGACATTGTCTCAAAAACACAGAGAAGAGATTGTATTTAAATTGGAGAACTTAGAGTAGAGCCAAATGTGCTTCATCAGGTGGGTGGACCTTGTCCAGTCAGGCGAAGACCTCACGAGAACAAATAACCCGGCTGCCCCGAGGGAGGTAATTCTCCAGCAGAGGCTTCCGGCTCATCTGCACCAGGGACCTCCCGGGCCGCCCGCCGCCCACACTGCGGATGTGGACAGCACGAGCCAGCGCCTCGGAACAGTCCCTTCCCACACGCACCGGTCCAGCGCTCCGCCCCTCCGCAGAGCCCTGGTGCAACTGTGCCAGGGGAGCATTCTGTCCCCAGGAGGGCCAGGGTACGGGTGGGGGCGAAACGTTACTGCGCCTGTTCCTGACTCACAAGGCTCGGCAAACAAGGTGGTGCGCGCATGCGTGTTATCCATGCGCGCACGCGCAGATGCCACATATGAACGTGTGGTCTGTGTGCGGGCACAGCCGTCCCGCAGTTTTGCTTTCCCACAGTCAACTGTGGTCTGAAAAAATGAAATGGGAGGTCCCAGAAGGAAACAGTAAGGTATTTTGGGAGGCCCTACTCACACAGCCCTTGTCATAGTCTATCACAGGGATAGTGAATCCTTGTGGTCATTCTTGTTGGCGCCCTGCTATGCCAAATTTATAAAGCAGACTTTGTGACAGGTTTGTAAGGATGGCGAAAACCAAGTCCAAGTAGGGCTTGGTGCTGTCTGGTTGCAGGTGCCTGGGGGTCTGGGGTGAATCCCCCTGCAGGCACAGAAGGCGTCGCGGACTCCTGGGGTTCTGGTCTTCCAGACTGTTGTAGGTTTTAAATGTCTTTCAGTGAAAATGTTGGGGGTGCTTTCCATGACCTTGGGACCAAGTGAAGATTCCATGTATGGTCTAGGAGCTGTTGCTGCTGGAGGGGCCCCGTGAGCAGAACCCCGCTTTCCCACCCTGATTCAGAGCCAACTGAGACCAGAGTTCAGGCACCGGCAGACGGAACCAAGCGTCTGCTGAGTGGCAGTTGGGGTGGGAGGGATGGCTTGGGGTGACAGCTATATGGTGCCCCACCGTCTGCCTGGGGCCTCCCAGTGGCCTGTGGGGAGAAGCCCAGGTCTGCAAATTCGGCTCCCGTCCAGGCAGGGGAAAGGACAGCAAGCTGAACACCCCCGGGCCCAGCCTTCAAGACCGTGGGCGAAATGGTGTCCCCCCAACCCTCACCCTGCAGCCCTCCAGGTCTCTTGGCAGTGCCCTGCCTGTCCGGGGACAGCACCACGTGGAGGTCCCAGGAACCTCGCCATCGCCGGCCCGGCTGAGATGAGCGTCAACTAGAGACAGACACAGCAGAGCCGCTGCAGACAGGTGCATGAATAGGGTCAGAGGACGTGGGAGGGCGAATCGACACAACCACCACGGGTGTAGTCCTTGCCCTAGGGAAGGCCACAGCTGTCGGCTTCTCTCTACAACCAGGCTCCATCCTCCTAACGAGAAGCCACGTGTGACCACCAGTGTGGCTGGACCCAGTCGTGACCGGCCCAGCACAGGGCCACCAAGGCTGGCACTCGTTGCTGAAGCCAACAGAAGTGGTGCTAAGTGGCCACTCAGGGTGCTCTACGTGTGCCAGAGACCCTCACCCTGGACGGCGAGGGGACTGCAGAGCCTGCTCCCTGCAGTGATGGCAGGAATGCCAGGGAAATTCTGCTCCCGGTCTGCAGGCCCCACTACACAGCGTGGCCAGCTCTCCAGCCACCTCACAGCGTCCCTGTGTGATCTGTCTCCTTTTCCTGCTTCAGTCCCGTGCAGAGGCTCTGCTGTTATTAAAATCTATTAAACGTAAGTGCATACAGCTGGATGTGGCAGTGCACACCTGTGATCCCAGCCCTCAGGAGACTGAGGCAGCAGGATCACTGTGAGTTCAAGGCCAGCCTGGTCTGCAAAGAGACACCTTGTCTCAAAAAGCAAAACAAACAAAAAGGTGTACGACATGAAAGATCAACACATTTTGTAGAGGCAAAAATATGCATGAAACTCCAGAGAACAGAGGACTAATGAGGGGGACAGCGGGGTAGGTAAAAATGACAAGCGAGAGGCCTGCGGGGACACAGAAGCACAAACTGGGGAGCTGAGGGCACGAGGTGCCCTGTATTTGACACAGCCCCTCCCTCTCCGGGACACAGGTTCCTGGGACAGCACTCCGGAAGCTGGTCAAGGCCACGTCCAGCTCCCCTTCTCAAGCCCTGTCCCGACAGCCTCTCCTGCTGTGAGCCACAGTCCAGCCCCAGGAAGATCTGGGTTTCACCACATGCCTGAGGGCAGCGAGCTCTGACCAAAGCATACCTCAGCCCTGAGGCCTCGAAACCTCCAGCACTGCCTCTCACAAACTGGGCGGGAGCCTATCACCGGCTATCTCTTGGCCCTTGGTCATCTGGCCCAGTGACGGGACACTCGTCAGCGATGCCCATGTCGAACCCACGTACCTGGCCGGCCTTCGCCCGGAGGTCTCAGGTCCCTCCTGCCCCAGGCGCCGCCTGTGGAGAGCCAGCTCACGCCTCCAGCTTTCCCCACCTGGCACCACTTGTGCAGGGCCGGAGGGCTGCTGCTTTGTCCTCCCCGACCCAGGTGCGGACATCCGGGGGCTCTCACCTCTAGTAGGCAAAGGAGGCCCGAGGTCTGGCTCGTCTTGTCTTTATTCACTCAGACACCAGCGCAAGCAATCAAAGTAGCATAAGATTCACCTGCTTTCCAGTATCCATTCGTAGTCTCGCAGGTAACCTCAGCTTAACCTCAGCTGTCTTTAAATTTTCGCTAGAACCTGCAGTGCACCACCACCTCCGAGGGCAGCCTTTCTCCCTCGTGCTCATAGAGGAGGCCAATTAGGCCTCGATTCTCCTCTGGTCCCCGACATCCATGGTCTGCGCAATGGGATAGACTCTTCCCTGCATTCTCGGAGGGTGGAAGTGGACCTGGGAGGAAGGGGGCAGGGAAGGACGGAGCCCCCTAGTGGGCAACAACCCCGGGCCGTGTGAGGCGCCGGAGAGCAAGGCTGCGGGTACAGAGACGCCTCTGGCCGGGACAGAGGAGGAGGTCACGGGCTGTGGCCTGGTGGCTGAGATGCAGATCTGGAGGGACAGCTTTCAGGTGGCAGGGGACATCCCGGGCCCAGTGTGCACGGCAGGCACACGTCTGCCTGAAGAGGGCTGTGTGTCACGAGCTGAGCTGAAGGCCTGGGGACAGAGAGTTCTTCACTGGAGATCGTTTTGGGCAGGTGACCAGATGGCAGTGAGTCCCAGGCACAGGGCTGCCTCTGGCATGTGACAAGCTCACGTGTCTGGTTTCTCTGAGTACTTTGATATGCCCATGTCCCTGTGCTCCCGATCTAATTCGTTACGTTAATTTTTTATTTACACTGTGACTTATTTATCAGTTTGTGCCTCACGGTTCTGTGCTGGGCAGATGGTGGCTGTTTACTTGTACAGATACAGCATGGGGCCATTCTACTGTGGGACTTGATCTCACCATGTCAGGTCTCGGCAAACCACTGTTTCCCAAAATGGAGTTGCTCAGGGCAAAGCCCAGCCTGAAAGCCGCCGTTCCTTGCAACCTGGTGTTGCTCCTGCCACACAACGCCAGCCCCTCTTCTGTCCACAGCCACCACTGCTCGGGTGCAGCCTCCATCCCTGGCCACTTCTCTATAAAGGCACCTCCGTTGGTCCTCTCTCTGTCCAGCTGCTCTAGGGTGGGCTAAATGTGGCTTCAAAAAGTTACACCTAGGGCCGGGAATTTAGCTCAGTGGTGCCACCGCCTGCCTCACAAGGGCAAGGTCCCAAGTTCAACCCTGGTACAAAAAAAAAAAAAAAAAAAAGCTACGCCCAGGTCCTGTGCTGGGATCTTGCAGCTGTGATCTTATGTGGAACTCGCCTTCTCCTGTGTGATGAAGTTGAGGAAATCAGGAGATCCTCCTGAGCTGAAATGGGGCCAGCATCCTGTAAGAGAAAGGAGAGGGGATGCAAGATGCAGAGACAGAGCCATAAGGTTCAGCCACACAGACCCACGAGGACCGTCACAGCCCAGGAGCATGGGACCATGGGATGCAGTCTCCTACATGGCCTCCAGGGGGCGCAAGCCCTGCCCACCCCTTGACTTTGGACTGGGGCTTCCAGAGCTTCCAGAGTACCTTTCTCCTGGGATGGGACCGTCTTGGTGACTTGGTGACGTGTTTCTGCAGCCTGAGGAGACAGAAACATGCTCCACAGAGCCCGGGGGTAGCTGCCAGCCTCCTTTGCACCAGCCTCCTGCTCCAGCCATCCTAGGGGAAATCATAGCCCCTGGAGAAGTGGACAGCAGTTGCAGAGCTTGGTGGGGCTGTCACTTTAAGGGACAGCACAGTGGGAGAATCCAGGCACCTGCAAATTTGTCACCTACAAGTGTCCCTGTTCCCATGCTGTGTCACGGAGGCACCTCATCTGTCAACAGCCCTGCCCAAGCCACCTTCGCAGGCAGCCAGGAAACCCGTGCAGCCGAAGTGGAGCAGGTTGCCAGCCCTTGTCCCTGTCCCTTGTCCCTGGAAAGCTGTTCTGTGACATGTCAGCCAACCCACCAGATTCCAAGTGGCTTCTCGCAGCTCGGGGACATCCTCGTGGCCAGAACCCAGCATATGGGGCGGGATCTGGGCCTTCTGCCGGGACAAGAATCTCGGGGTCTCCAGTCAGCCGTTGCCAGCTGCCGAGAGTGGCTCGAAGCCGCCTTTGCAGATGCCCACTCCTTTGGCAAAAGCACATGACCTGCAGGGCCTTTCTCACTGGGAGGAAACAGCCTGGCCTTCTTTGACTTGGCCAATTTCCCATCACTGTCCGCTCCCTCTGCTCTGTCGCCTGCTCCTGGTGGCCGACACTAGCCTGTGCGTCTCACCAACTGGAGGAACCCCAAGGCCTCTTGCAGCAGGAGCTTCCCGCTTCTGCCCCAGCACACAGCAGTCCCAGTGAAGACCCAGCCAGCCCAGGCCTCCCCTCCTCCCCAGAGGGAGCTGCACCTACCCCGAGCCTGGCCACCTACCTGTCCCGAGCACTGAGGTCCTCATGGTTACACCCCGGGTCCCGTTCTCCCACACCACCCAAAGCCCAACACAGAGCACATCCCAGAGAGCTGATCCTTGCATGCACCCGCCCCTCCCAACACCTGCACTCCTGCTGCACCCTGGATCACTAAGTGGACTTGGACTGGAACTTGAACTAACCCAAGGCACCCAGCAGTCCCACAGGTGTAAAGAGCCAGGCTGAGCACGGTGTGTGTGGGCGTTAGGCGTGTGGAGGCCCGGACACAGCCGCCACACCCCCTGCACGCTGACCGGCTGGCCGTCTCAGTCCCCGCCCCAGGTTCTCTGATGGCTCAGGACAGACCCAGAGGAGCTTGAGAGCAGTGGCAAGTCCAGGTGCAGAGCAGCCGATCTTCTTGCCATCCAGGGTCCATGAACTTGACGTCAGCCTTGGCCAGAGGAACCTGTTTCAGCCCTGCAGCCAGCATGCCCAGGAATGAGGCACAGTGGGGCCAGTGTCTCCTCCTTGGCTCATAGGTGTGTCTTCTCCTGGTGTCCCCACACGGTCAACCCCAAGGGGTCCTAATCTCGGGGATACCAGGCAGCTTAGATGGGAGCCCACCCTGGTGCCCATTTTACCCTTAATGGCTTCTGTGAAGACCTCTCCACAGCTACATTCTAGGCTGCAGGGGTGAAGGCTCTGACACAAGGCTTTTAGGGGGACCCTACTCAGTCCCCGGCACCAAGCGTCACAGTTACCTGGTGTGGCCAGGGTTGGACTGGGCCTCCTTTGGCACAGGGAGGAGAGCATCTGTGCCCTTCTTGCATCTGAGTAGGGTGAGTTCCAGGCTCCGCCCAGCAGGACATGGGAGATGGGAGGTGCCCCTCCTGACCAGCCAGGGACCCAGTGGCCACCCACGAGCCTGCATCCCCAGTATCCCAGAGGTGTGCGGCTGTGCTGTGGTGGGACTCCAGGTCGGAGTGGCATGGGGAGGTGGAGAGCCGCCCTCCGCTGTCCCAGAGAGGACCCAGGCGTCACTCTGCCCAGGGAACCACCTTGGCCTGCAGCCGGGCCGCCATGATGCCGGGTCCCGTGTCCCCAGAGCCCTCGCTCTGCCCAGGAGTCACCTCGACATGCAGGGGCCGTGGTGTGGGGACCCGGGTGTCAGAGGAGCCATCAAGCGCTCTGCTTACAGTTCCCAGCCTAAGTCAAGAGAAGCCCTGTCTGAAGTCACCCGAGTCCCGGCTCGCCGCTCTCCACCCTTCTCCTCCCAGCTCCTCAGGCAAGCGTGTGCGGGACTCGAGCTACCGGGGGCTCAGCGCTGGCTGGGCTCCATCTCCTGAGGGTGTGCGCACCCGTGTGTGCATGCGTGTGGGCTCCACCTGTACAGAGGGCAATTCCAGGCCACCCACCGCTCCGTTTCTTTTCCTGTTAGACAACACCATCACGCTTGGGGAGTAGAGGTGGCACCTGTTACCTGAGACCCCCCTCGTCACATAACACGCAGCGCACGTGACATGTAACTCTGCTTCCCATAAGCGCTTTCTTACCATTCTAATTTTTCCCCACCACCATTTCTATGAAAATAACACCAAATCTTCCAGCCTGTGAGCCTTTCATTCGTCACTGCCTGTTGGTTCGGATTTTTGCTGTTATAAATGTGACAAACATGACTGCACCTGTTTCTTTGTCCAAAATCTTTTCCTTCCCTTAATCCCCCAATGTGGAGCCCTTAGGCCAAATACACAACACTGACAAGACGCCACTCCGAACGCTGGCTCTAAGCGCTGGGTGGGACCCCTGGTGTGCACCTGAGGGGTGCTTCTCTCAACCCCAGCTTTAATGTCATTACTGTCCCTGGCCCTGATGCCCCAGCCTGGGGCTGCAGGCCGTGTGGACACTGCCGATCCAGACTCCTTCGCCTTCTGCCAGGGCACTGCCCGCCTCTCTCCTGTGGCCACAATTACAGGGGCGTCCTGTGTTATGTAACCATCCTGTGTTTTTACTTCCAGATGGCATTGATCCAAACTGAAACACAAAACCAAAACCAGATGAAAAGAACCTTCTCCAACAGGACTCGTGTCGCCTGCACTGGTAATGTCACTGCACCCCAAGTTCTGTCTTCCAGAAAACAAAGTTCAATTCAGGGCACAGAAAAAAGACAGATGGAATTTTTAAGCTTCTGGAAATCGCCTGGTAAAGAAAAGGTTGAGCATCACTGCCGACCAGCTAAGCAGCAAGTCGTTCTTCAAGGGCAGCTTGCAGCCCTCATGTCTCATACTGAAGAAAGGCTGAAAACCAATGACCTAAGGAACCAGCTTCAGATACCATAAAAACAAAAATCACAGCCGAATCACTTCCCAACCCTCCGGCTAAAATCGGGAGTAAAAGTGACAGTGAGGTGAACCCGAGATGTCAGAAAAAGAGAAAAAAATGAATGAAACAGAAGACAAACAACCTTGGCTGGGCATGGTGGTGTACACTATAATCCCAACACTCGAGGCTGAGGCAGGAGGATCGCTGAGTGCTCCAGGCCAGCCTAAGCTACCTAGTGAGTTCAAGGCCAACCTCAACTACGTAGGAGACTCTGTCTCAAACAACAAAAACAGTTTCCCATAAAGAAATCTCTAGGTGTAGGCAGCACCAGTCCTTCAAGAACAAATCATCCCAGTCTTATCAAACTCTTCCTTTCTGGAAGATGGTGTAATTTTAGATTAGTATGCTCCCCATTGCTGTGACAAATTACCTGAGAATGGACAGCGCACAGGTAAAGAAGGTTCACTTTGTTCACAGTTCTGGAGGCCAAAAGTCCAAGATAGGGCAGGGCAGGGGCTCCAGTGATTTGACCTCCGAGGAAGGGGACCTCAGCAGATGCCCTCATGGGAGGACGTGTGCATGATGGGAGAGCATGTGGCAGGACCAAAGGCCAGAGAACAGGGAGGGACTGGGCCTGTTCTTTGTAATGTTTTTCTCTTTATATACGGGCCTGAGGAGCTGGCCCAGGGCCCCACACGTGCTTGGCCAGCTTTGCTGGCCCCAGTCCGGCGAGGGTGGTTCAACACTCTGGAGAATCTGGTGCCCCCTGTGCACTGCACAGGGTCCACACAAGAGACTCAAACACAGCCAGGGGTTTGTTAAACTTGGCCTCTTGTGCTCTAGGGATCATCATGAACTTGGGGCTACAGAATGAAACAGGTGGTGGAGGCCTGGAGCCAAACCCTATTGACCCATAGCCTATCAGACTGGCTGCAACCACCCTGGAGACTCAGGAAGAAGGAAACAAGCCACCTTCCTATTATCAGCCACTGACTTTTGGGGGGTAATTTGTTATGCAGCATTATCACAGCAATTGCTGGCTGATACATAATGCCAACCTGGAGCAATAACCACTGTTGTCTAGTGCCAATACGCTGAAAATAAGGGAAGCTTCTAGAACTGGTGATACGTGATCCCAGCTTCAAAGGACACATGTGAGGGCACTGAGACAGCACAACTGAAAACACTCACAAAAGAGGACTCCAGAACTGCCACAGAAAGTGGCAAGAAGGATGGGGATTTAGCTCAGTGGTTCCACCACCTGCCTTGCAAGTACAAGGACCAAGTTCGATCCCCGATACCAAAAAAGAAAAAAAAAAAGAAGGATGGGATGAGTGTGTTTGAATGGGGGCGGACTTTGAGGGGGATTCGTGGCAATGTGTCTTTTACTGTAATAAATTGTTTTAATTCAGCTATTCACCTTGTATTTCAGTCACACCTCACGAGCCTCTCTGAACTCCAGGGTATTCACCATAGCAGCTCAAAGCTGATATGCACACAAAGGCTTGGTCAGCTATAACCCAAGGTAAATCAGAGAGCCCCACATTTGTCCTGGGAACTCTGTGTCCAGGCAAGGACAGAGGCACTGGGCTGGCAGCTGCAGGACAGGGTGAAACAGCCCATGGCTGCTGCAAGGCCGAGAGCTGTGTGGCCGGGATGAGCTAGGCAGGGGCCGGCTTCCTGATGTGCGCTCACCGTGCACGCATTTTGAATTTTGTGCCATATTCCTATATTAGCCACTGAACTTCTAAACAATTATTCTAAGAGTGAGACTCAACATTAACATTAAGAGAAGTTGATGTTCAGGTCTTCCGGAATTATTGTAAAGACAATCTTTTTAAAAGCTGCCAGTGATCCTGGCAGAAGGCCCAGCCTTTCGCCCACACCAGGCCCCTGAAGTTGTTTCAGGATAGAGAGCTGATGCTTCCGATGACTCCATCGCCAACTGTGAGCTCTTAACAGGAACTATTGATGTCAGGGGATCGAGTCTCTCCTCTACTCAACACAATGCCAAGATGAAAATATAGTTTCCACACAGAAGTACTCCAATGCTCATGGCAGCACTGGTCACGATAACTAAGATGATGAAATTGCTCAAATGTCCCCCAGTGGATGAGACAATAAACACACCGTGGAATATTATTTGGCCCTGAAAAGGGACAAAGCACTGATACTTGCTATAACATGCGTAGACCTTTACAACTTCAGGCTAAGCAGGAGAAGCCACTTACGAAAGACCATATCATATGATTCTGCTTCTATTAAGTGGCCAGAACAGGGACATCTATAGAAACAGAAAGTAGACTAGTGGTTGGCAGGGACTGGGGATTCAAAACTAGGAGTGCTGGTTTCCTTTGAAGGTGAGGAATATGTTCTAAAGCAGTGGTGCAGGTCTGCAGGCTGACTGGAACCCACGGGATTATCTGATATAACAACTACATCTCAGCAAGTTCCATCTCTGTGATTTTGTCCATAATCAAATTAGAGGGACAAGACGCCATGATTCTGTGTGGCATCTCTCTGGGAAAAGGCAGACGTCCTCTTGGCCCCGTGCTGCCCAACCTCAGCCAGGACCTGCTGGCTCGCACCCCTGAGGCCCCACCAGGGCCCTCCTCCTGTGTTTCCGCTCTACACATCCCTGTGGCTGCTGAAACATTTGTCTCCCGGGCCCTGGCTCTCGGGCCTTCTTAAGGCTTGGGCTGAGGCGCCTGCCTCTCCTGCTATGCCCCTCAGCACCCGACTTGGTGGACCTGGCGAGCTCACGCACTCCATCAGCTGCTGACGGCCACCCCTGCCCGAGGACAAGCGGGACAGCAAGCTCACGAGCCGGAACAAAGCCTGGCTGGGGAGAAGAAGCTGGCCGTGCCCTGGTGGGAGCAGAGCCCAGGGTGACTGGGTGTAGAGAGCAGGGGCAGCGGCTTGTGTGCCTGCTGCCAGGCCCCTCCCTGGGCCCATGGCGCCCCCGCTTGGCCTCACCTGCATGTGTCCCAGACGGAACCCTTGCTCCCTCCCCGCCCCGGGTCCCTGACCCCCACCTGTCCAGAGTAGTAGCGCAGCCTGGCCTGGTTTGCCCTGTGTCATTCTCCCTCCAATCAAACCCCTGCCGCCCGACACCCGATCTCCACCCAGACCACCCCTGGACACTTCCTGTGTCGCCGCCGCTACCTCCCAGGCCCAGGACACTGGACATCACGCTGACCCCCTGCCCTGGTGGGCCTCAGTCATCCCAGAAACCAGGGCAGCCTGGGACAGCAGGAGTTGGAGGAGGGGCGAAAGGAAGCTGGAAGGAGCTGGGGCTCCCCACTGTGGCTTCACCTTCCCAGTTCGTCCAGCGACCTCTCAGGGGCCTGACCGCAGTGAGCTGCACATAATTCCTTCCGTGTCCCAGTCCATCCAGGCCTGTGGAGAGCCAGCCGCGCAGCCAGCACCCGGGCCAGGCCTCTGGCTCCAGCCACGGGCATCCTGCAAGCCCCAGGGGAGTCAGCTGGGACACACACGGCCAGCCTAGCCCATGGTGACGTACGGGAAAGGCCTCGGTGTCCACTCTGTGCCCGGGGCTGGCTGCCATCTGAACTGCGGCTGAACAGCCAGAGTGAAAACATTTCGCCCAAGCATGGCAGGCTTTCCTCCAGAAACCCCTCTGGATGGCAAACCCCACAAAGCACTTGAAACAGCAGCTCTTTTACTGCCAGCAATTTGCAGATTTGCAAGTGCAGACGAAGCACGTTCGAGGCTCTGCTGGCCACAACACACTCCCAGCTTCTGCTCCGTCCTTTCCCGGGCCCCATGGCCACAGCTCCCCACCCATGGGGACAGCCAGCCTGACCTCCCTGCGCTGCCTCTCTGCCCTGGCCCTGGCCCTGGCAGGCTGCCCACCTAATCCATCTAGGCACAAACTGACCCCGAGAAACATCCCCAAGATTCCCTGCGTGCAGCTGGGAAGGGTCCTGGGCTCGTGCTTGCTCTGCCATCTGAGTTCTGAAGGCCTTGGACCCTGACTTGCCGGCAGAAAGTTTCACCCACTGCTGGAAATATTGCAACAGGAAGCTGAGGCTGAGTGAGGCAGGCAGGCCCAGGAGGTGAGAGAGGCAGGGAGAGGAGCCGAGCGCCAGCCCAGCACCTGTACCCCCAAGGCACGAGCGTCGTGGGAGCCGTGTGTGGCCACTGTCACCTGCATGGGGCCCTTATTTCAGAACTGTTCAGTCTTCACAGCTCCAGAGACCTGGATACTGGCAGGAGTGTCGTGAGTGACACTGCGTCCTCCCGTGACTCAGTTTCCCCACCTGTGAATGGGGCTGATGTTCACAGTCACTTCTCAGCATCTGTGAGTGGTCAGCAGGTCGGTGAATTCAGTGGGGTCTCCACACCCAGCCACCCCCAGGTCCCGGGTCCACACTTGTCACCTCCAGCACCGGCCCCCGGCCCCCAAAGGGTGCATTCAACAAACTCTGATGGGTTTGTACCTGAAGGGACTGAAAGCGCGGTCACAGAGAGATACTGCACAGCACCGTTATTCACAGCCGGTACGGACGGAAGCCACCAGCGCCCCCGACGGGGAGGGACACTCGGCGACACGGGTGCACCCTCTGCACGGAGACGGAGGGTACTGTGACACAGCGTGTGACGCCAGGTCTGGAGGACGAGTTCCAGTGACAGCTTATGTGCTGGGCTCAAATTCAAGATGGAATTTGCATATTATGTATATTTTATTACAATTTTTTTAGAACGCTGAAAGGCCCAACTTGGTACACATCAAAAGGGTCACACGAGATGACTCCAGCTGACCGAACAGGGAAGCCCGGGCATGCGACTTCTTCGCCATAAAAACTGCACTTGGGCTCACAACAGGAGTCACTTGGCCCATACGGAATGCTGTTCCCAACGTGGCCTGCCCAGCCAGACACCTCCGGGCTGTGAGGCCACAGCGTGGTCACAGCACAGACTCAAGGCTCCCATCCCGGGGCCTGGCAGGCAGCCCGGTGGCCGAGGTGACCGGTGGGGCTCAGGGCACTGCCGTGACTCCTCGAGAACAGCGGGCAACGCGCCCACCGCGGGGGTAGAGATGCCTCACCTCACAGGTGTGTCTGCGTCTGCAGAGCTGTGACCTTCAGAGAGAGGCTTTGGATTTCCTGTCAGCAATCCGTGTGTGGTTCCACTTTTGTCAATGCATGTATTTTAGTTTTGCAATTTTTTTAAAAAAGAATATTTCGGTAGAACATTCGGTAAAGCAAAAACTCCACAGAGGTCTTGATTGTTTGCAATGATCTCGCACAGCCCCTGTGTTACTGGGGCTGCAGTGATGCCAGGAGGTGCACGAGGGCCCCTTGCGCAGAGGGGACGCGTGCTGTGTAGTTCCGTCCCAACAGAAAGCGGTGAATGGGACACGAACTAGTCCTTGCCCCAAAGCCAGCAAGCCCAGGGCCAGCACAAAGCCGCAGTCCTGGTCACACGAGCCAGGCCCCTTCCTCTCACCCAGGGCCTCGTCCTGCTCAGCTCCAGGCTCCTAGCCCACCTGGCTGGTCACAGTGCCTCTGGAGCCCTGCTGCGGACACAGGTCGCTGAGAGGACAGCTGTGGCTCCCTGTTTCCAAACCAGCCCAAGCACCTTACCCCAACCAGGGCTCTCACACTGCCGAAGGGGTGCAGGGAAGGGGAGAGATGGAGGAACCAAGTGGTGGTTGTCACACAGCATGGACCCACGAGTGACCACGGGCCTGGGGACTGCAGGAGGAACTTTGCGTGGACACTGGCCTTTCAGGCATAGCAGCTGTCAGAAGGCTCACTTCACAGCAGCCACCAGAGACTGAAACAGGTCAGGGCAAATTTGCGAAGGGTCTGTCCTCAACGCAGTGGTGTAGACGCAGCAGCAAGGATGGTATGGCTTGTTGATTATTCAACCTGCAGCTTCGGGGCTGCCCAGACTGTAGCAACACAGTAGGAATTAGAGGGATGCAGCCCCAGCCTTTGGGGAGCTCAGGGAAGGCAGACAGACCACAAAGGTCCTCCACCACCTGCTGCAGCCAAGCCCTGCAAACAGGTAACGAGCACATGTAACCCACTGCAAGTGCGGAGCCCTTCATGTGCCTCGGTGCATCCCACAGCCTTTCCGCAGGGGCAGGAGGGTGGCCCCGGGCACAGAAGCAGAAGCAGAGGGGTAGAGATGTCAAGAGCTCCTCCAGGCCTCAGGTGAGACTCGAGCCAGGCAGTCTGGTGGAGCTCTCCGCTCAGCACCCACTGTACCACCACCCCTGGGCATGCAGAGGACAGAGGGACAGGGGCACCCAACCTGTCAGAGATGGACAGGGCTGGGGAAGGAGGGGACAGGTCTGAGGCAGGATCTGAAGCTTGTGCAGGCTGGAGACAACCCCTCTTCAATCTGTCAGGATCTGGGGACTGCGGCAGGAAGAAGCTGAGCTGAAGGGAGACATAAGGGCTGGAGCTGGGCATGGTGGTACACCCTATCATCCCAGCACCTCGAGGGGCTGAGGCGAGAGGACCACAAGTTTGAGTCCAGTCTGGGCAACTTCGTAAGACCCTGTCTCAAATACTTAAAAAGAAAAAATTTAAAGGCTGGACCTGGGTTCAATCTGCAGTACCACATACATACATACATACATACATACATACATACATACATAACATTTTTTGTGTGTGGTACTACGGATCGAACTCGGGACCTACACTTGTGAAGAGGCAGCGGAACCACTGAGCTAAATCCCCAGCCCTCATAAACAAATATTAAGAGCCAGATCCAGCAACTCCTGTAATTCATGCTAAGCTGAGGTGTTGGATCCCAAAGGCAATAGAGAGCCTCTGACGTTTCTGGCAGTGATTGCCAGAGTCAAGTCTGCCCTTAGGAAGCCAGCCCTGGCTACCCCAAGGAAGGAGTCTCAGAGGATGGGGGTGGAGGTGGGACGGAGCAGTTCTGGACCAGGAAAGTGATGGCAGTGACCTGGCCCAGCATCATGGCTTCCAGACCAGGCAGCAGTAGACAGACCCAGGCAGTCCATTCCAGAGGATGTGACCTTAAAAGCTCCACCAGCACCGGGGATTTAGCTCAGTGGTTCTGCCACCTGCCTCACAGCACAAAGTCCCAAGTTCAATCCTTGGTATCAAAAAAAAAAAAAAAAAACTCCACCCCATGTCATTCTCCTGGTCCCTGGCAGGCTCCTGACTTCTGCTCTGGACCCCTTAATCCAGGCCCAATAAGGAGAAGGCTACACACAGCTTCCCTCCAGTAAAGGGACCGAAACGGCAACAGCGAGTGGATTGAGGAAGAGGCTTAGCATTCCAGCACTGGTACTGCCATGGGCAATACTTGAGCAGTTTCAAAACTGGAAGTTAATGATGCATAAGAAAGGACAGGTCCTAGCCTGAGGTCTCCAAACAAATGGCAAAAAGCTATAAGCCACATTTAGTGCAGTCTGTGAGGCATTAAGGAGGAAGAATCCTGACTTTTCTTCTGAGTGCTGCATTGGTCAGCTTTCCCAAAATTGGGATGTAATACCCAACACTCGCAACTTAAAGGAAGAGAAGTTTAGTCAGGCTCATGGTTTCAGGGGACTCGGTCCAAGGCCGGCTGGCTCCAACGCTGAAACATCATGGCAGAAGGGTGTGGTGGAGCAAAGACACAGTTCGGGGCGGCCAGGAAGCCGAGCAGAACAGTGCTGGAGAGGAGGAGGCAGGGACCAGATACAGACACCAAGGCCACACCTCCACAACCACCCGGACACACCCAGAAGTGTGCTTTACTACTGTTAATGCACTGAGGGTTCTTCTCCTCAATGTAGATAAAAGCACAGCTTTTTGCAGCCCTGATGCCACAAGTCGACCCTGGTTAATCCTGGATGCTGTTGCTTGACTGTGCCTGTCTCTGGTCTCTGCTGCTGTCAACCACCACTGTCCAACCCCAGCTTGTGCCAGGCCATGCTGGCCCACTCTGCCCACTGCTGCTGTCATTGATCCTTCATTGGCTGGTGGTTCTGGCGCTTTTCAGGGCTGACAGCCCCATGTTTACTGATGTTTCTTGTACGCCAGCCACTCTGTGCACACTACTCAGGATCCAGGGTAGATTTACAGGAACTTCTGAGCCCGCACTGCCTGAGAAACAAGTCGCAAGCAGGTTTACAGGAGCACCACAGCGAGGCTTTATTTTAACATGGCTTGTGCGGCGGCAGAGGGGTGAGTGTGTACATCAGAGGGAGCCCTTCCACACTAACCTGGCAAGTGTGAGACAGGTGCTGCTTACATACTGTTTTTCTGAAGTAAGACCTAACTGGAAAATAAGTGCTGGCCATTACCACGGTGATGACCGGTGTTGTGGAGAAGATAGCACATCACTCTTCGCTTGCTCAGTGGCTGCTCTGTGATGGCAGGCAAGGTGACTGAGCCTGCCATTCTTGAGCTCTAGTTTTTAAGGCTGACTATTTTCTGGTGAGGTCTTATTGTGGGGGAAACACGGTAACAGCTACATGCCTATGATTGGTCCATGTGTCAGCCTGTGATTGGTCCAAGCAGTTGCAGGGCATCCAGAACAGCCACAGCCATCATGGCAGTTCCATGAAAGTTGAGGGTGTTAAGAGCCATTTGACAGCTGTCACGCCTGTGAAGAAATGGCTGAAATTGGGCTCTTCAGGAGAGTCAGCTGTGTTCATCTCATCTTCCTGGGGAAGGGGTGCTTGAGGGTTAATAATGGGCTCAGTCTGCCCCTGATCTCTGCCACATTAGGGCCGAGTCCCCACTTCCTCACCATCCAGAGCAGGGTGTGCGGGGGAGGGCACTGCCCCTTCCATCCGTGGGGCCCAGAGGGCGGTGCCCCAGCAACCGCAGGGTGGCAAGAGGACACTGTGACAAGAGGCAAGTTGTCCCAGCCCGCGATCCAGGGGCCAGGGGCTGAGGAGGGAAGCGAGGTGAGGTGTGCGATGCCCGTGGGCTCAACCCCACCATCTCCAGCGGGCACAGGAAGAGAGCAAAGCCAGGCGCTTGTCTTCCGTCTCACGGTCCAGTCAGTGGGGCCCAGCTGCTCCGCGTCATCCTCTGTGCAGCAGGCGCAGCTGCTCAGGCCGATGTCTGCAGCTGATTGGTTCGGGTTCACCGAGTCAGCTGAGAAGGACCAGAAATGCACATTTTGTGCTTTACTTTGACCAGAGCAGCACTCTGGGGAAACGGGTGACGTCAGGATTAGTCTGTGGCTCTGCACTGGCGGCCATGGGGTGGATCTAGAGAGCCCTGGTTTTTGCTTTTTATCCCCTCAATTGAACTGAGAATGTGATTCTTGGTTAGCTCGGTTTCTTTCCCACAGATATCCCAGGTCCCAGACTAGAATTGCAGCGGGTCCTTCAGTGATTCGGAGAAATGTTCACAAAGATCACCTGCAAGTTCACCATTGCTGAGAAGCAATTGTGACTCGTGAAAGAATCCGACACGCAGGGGTCCCTGGTGTAACTAGGGGCTGACCCCGGCAGTTGGAAGGGACTCCAGAGCAAGGTCCCTGGAGCCAAGACCTCACCATCTGAGCTGAGGGCGCGCCCCTGACTGCGGAACCCCTGGACAGTCTTGTTGACACCCTCATTTTGGGCCACACTTCCGGACTTACTGGCATAGAAACACTGTATTTTCAACATGGCAGTTTCAGGCTATGGATCTCCTGGTTTGCACTTTGTCTCTGGCGGTGCCTCGGGGACCCTGGTGACATTTCTGCAGGGCCCATATGGCCCGGGCATGGTATTTACCCAGCATCAGCTCTTGGGGTGATTCGCTGAAGCTTACAGCAGGTGAGCAGCTCTGAACCACCCAGCTCCCTGGCACGGGTTTAAAGCCGCGAGAACCCGGATGTAGCCATCTTTTCTGTGATTTGCCTTCAGTTCTGTCCCATCGCTGCTCACAAAAGATTTCTGGACAGCATCTGAGTGGAACGAGGGCGGCTCAGATGACAAAGGCCGAACGTGGCCTGGGACTGAGCTCATGGCCTTCTCTCTGGGCCGTCGTGAGGCAGCTTGGCCGCATCTCCACGGTGAGCAGAGACGTGGAGTCTGGGCCAGAAATAAACCTTTGCTACAAGTCCGTGGTTGGAGGTCGGGGAGTCACTTGCGAGGTGGCATCGTGGTGCCAGTGGGAGGCGGGGACAGTGAGATGCAGGAAGGCTGAGAGGGAGGAGAGAGGAATGAGCACGGGGCCCCTCTGGCCCTAGGGGAGAGGCCGGGCAGCCTCCTGCAGCAGTTTCTCCAGAGAACAGAACGTGGCCGTGGCCGTGGCTGGGGCCGCTCCCATCTGCACAGTGCGCCGGCCCAGGGCGCTCGGCCGCAGCCCCCTCTAGCACCCTTGGGCCTGGCGCCCCCCCACTTCCTGCAGCTGTCCTCGGCCTCCGCGGGCCCTGCAATCTGGCCTCAGGCGGGAGCCCCACGCGTGTGGGAGGAGAGAATGGTCGCTCTATCTCGCCCCAAAGCAACACCCCGCACACCACCACCCTGCTGAGCAGGGCCGGCTCCTGCCTCTGGTGTCCGGAGCAGGGCGAGGGGCGAATCTGCTGCTGCTGCTCGAAGCTGCCTGGAGGGGGCCTGGGGCTCACTGCCAAAGTGCTATCCAGGCACCGCGGCATTCTTGGCAGATCAGCAAGGGCCCTGGAAACTCTGGAGGTGCTCTGTATTAAGAATGTTTTATAGCCTGAGAAAGAGAAGACGGAGGGAGGCGGAAAAGGGGAGGGAGAGGGGCAGAGTGAGGGAGCGAGAAGGGCCTGGCTGACGCTGCAAGACCCCCAGGATCTATTCAGCCCACGGTAAAGGGCCAGGCTGGACATCAGTGCTCTGAGCAGGAAGCTCGGCAGCAGCTAAAGCGGGGCCTGGAGACGGGTATTAGAGCTGCCGTCCAGCTGTCCCCCAAGGGCCTCCTACACCCACAAGAGCATATCCTTCCTTTGGATTAGGGATTTTGGGGCTCATAGCCCACGTCCATAGGGGGCGGGGCCTGGCGGGAGGAGGTGCCACTGGGGCGTGGCCTGGAAGGCTCCTCTCCCTCCCGGCCCCTCCCTTCTCTCCGCTTCCTGTGCCCATGCTGGGAGCCTCGCTCCTCCGCCAGGCCCAGGCCCGACTATGGACTGAAATGGGCGTCCAAATCAACCTCCGCCCCTTTAGTTGTGGGTGTCCAGCATTGAGACCCAGCAACAGCAAAGTGACTAAGGCAAGGGCTCCCTGGCCTCCCCTTCCTGAGCTGTTCCTCCCAATGCCCTGACCACATGGGGCCAAAGGAGTCCTGTGCAGACTGAGTCTGTATTGCGACTCCCCAGGGATTGTGAGGCCCTTGAGACAAGACCCCCGGGTCCTCCCAGCACCTGGCACAGGTGTGATGTCCCCTGGCCAGTGTCAACCCTGGGACCTCTCCCTGCCACAGCACAGCTTGGCCGGGGCACTTGGGTGTCCCCTCCCCACTCAGCTCGTCACCGTGTTTACAGGACACAGACGCAGGCCTGGGAGAAAACAGCAGTGGGGACCAGGAGAGAGGCCACCACGGTGGGGACAATGGCCAGGATGGCCCATCGCTGACAGGAGGACCGAGAAGAGCCTGGGGAGCAGCACACACTCTGCCCATGAAGCCTGTGCTCGTCCCTAGCGTCTTCCCTGAGCTGCAGCCAGGAAGGAGCTGTCCCCAGCTGTGACCCTGGCTCTGCAGAACCATGTCCCAGGCGCGCACAGAGGCCTAACAGAGTCACTTCCTCCTGGGGCTGGCTCTGCTCTGACTGCTTTGATTTATGAAACGTGCCTGGGCTATTGAGCCCCGGAAACCGCTGAACCACAGAGCAGAGGGCGAAGGATGATGGTGGTCGCAGGCCGTGTCCTCTCCAGGACACAGCCCCACTGACACTGCACCTGAGGACCAATCAGCCCCAGCCTGGGGTACTGGGCAAGGGTATTGACCAAGCCCTGCCCAGGGTGGGCCTCACCCAGACTGCTCCCTCCTTTGCTTCTTTCTCCCAGACCGCTGAGAGATTCAGTGGACGCTTGACGTAGGAACTCAATTTCCTGTCCAGGTCTGGTTGTAACTCAAGTTGGTCACTGAAGACCCAGGCTCCCCTACACAGCCTTCAGTCTCTCTCCTGTACCCAGGCAGAGCTCAGCGTCCTGAGAGAGACATTGCCCAGGATTTCTCAGTGAGCCCCACATAGGAGAGGATGCTGTCATGTTCCTTCCAGAACTTGTTAAGGGTTAACTTTGAATCCAAAACCATCTGGAAGCCCAAGTAGCCAACATTCGGGTCATAACTCAAGACTTTGGATGTGAGTTAAAACTAAAATTCCATGGGCCAGGTATTTATCTCAGTGGTTTCATCACCTGCCTTGCAAGTGCAAAGGCTCGAGTTTGATCCCAGTACCAAAAAAAACACTAAAATTCCAGTCATCAGCTGAGCTACTTATATGTCAGGCCAGTCATAATTCAAGGGTCCACTGTAATTCCACTTTGCAAACAAAAAACTGAGGTTCAGAGGAAATAGAAATGCAGAAGTGGCACTGGCAAAAGTACACACAGCTGGGACAGGGAGTGGCCTGTGGGTCATGGAGGTCCAGGAGGGGACTTGTCACAGCCACAGCTCAGAGGTTGAGGCAGCTCTAGGGCAGAGGGGGACAGGAGGAAAGCCAGAGCTCAGGACACGGAGGGCAGGGCTGGGCAGGGCAAGGTCCCCTCTGGGGTCTTGATGTAGAGCTGCTATGAGGGGAATCCTGTCCTCAGCTCCAGGAGGGACGCACTGGGGCAAAGGGTGGCCCTCGGTGACAGTCCGAGGGAGAAGCCTGGAGAATGAAGGGGGGCATCTGGTGCCCAAGGAGAGAGGCACCCGCTCAGCCCTGGCCCATCACGATGTCCCTCTCTCCCCGACACTGGGGTGCCAGCCAAGGACCAGCCAAGCCCTGGTGTCCCCTTCGGTCAGCACAGTGCTCCCAGCGTGGGGCCATCAGCAGGAAACCAAACATAGTCCCATGTGACTGGCCAGTGTGGCTTCTGCTGGAGCAGGAGCAGATCGCCCTCAGGGACCAGCCCTCCCAGCCATGGGGGCCTCGGTTCCAGGTGGAAGGGGAGCAATCCAGGCTCAGGGTACAGAAGTGTGACCACCAGCATGCGCCTCTCAGTCCTGCCACTGTCAGGGTCTGCGGGCCTCTCGCTGGGAACCACAGCGCCCCCATGAGTCCTGCAGGCTATGAGCTGGCCCCTCCCTGAGCCCCAGGAGCTGCTGCCGGTTCCCCCACCATCTTTAGGTGAGGAAGTGAAGGCCAAGTTGGGGGGACTGAGTTCCCCACACGGTCAGGGGTTGGGGCTGGAATCAGGCTCAGCCACCTCCATCCACTCCGATGCGCCACCCTGCCCAGACACCCCGAGAAAGCCCTGCAGGTAGCAGCTCAAGGTGCATGATAGGTGACGGTGGGGGCCGGGAACCTGCTGGGGTCCCGAGCAGGCAGAGACAGCGGGGGGTGGGGGGCACGGTGAGCCCACCCAGACCCGGTCTCTCCCAGGGGCACAGGCCCACTGTCCGGCCAACCTCCTGGTGCCCATGCTGTCAGCCCTGCGGCCATCTGTGGGTGTCACTCGGGAAGGCGGGGGAGGCAGGCTTGAGGCCCCAGCACCAGGGCCCCCCTCGCCCCCCAGGCCCCGCCTACTGCGCGCATGTCCCCAGGTCACCCCCAAGCCAGCCAGGGCCCCCACATTGCCTCTGGAATTTCCCTCCGCTTCACGTCTGCATTCCATCTTTCCTCTCTTCCCGTCTCTCATGTTCTCTGTCTGAAGCCTGTCAAGTCATAAAGGAACCCATGCTTGACTGCCATTGGCTCGAACAATCCAGAGCTGACCCCTGCACCACGCTTTCGTCTGTTCACCGGCTGCCTGTCCGTCCTGCCCCTGGCGTGGCCCTGCAAGCTTGTCAGAGGAAACATTGCCACCCAGACGGAGTTTGCAGGGAGCTGCCTGCAAAAACAGCAACTGTGTAACCACAGACAACTGGCCAGATGACACACCGGGGACATTGGGCAGGCCCCCGCCAGACACCCAGCTGTGCCTTTCCTGGTCCCTTTAAGTCCTTCCACTACTCCTTGGGGAACTTGGGCATCGTCCCTCCTCCTCCTCAGAGCGCCCCCTGGTGGGGGTCAGTGTCTCCCTTCACAACGCTCAGTCAGGGGCTCAGGAAGTGACGCCAACAGCACTGTGTGCCCAACAACACACCGTCCACGCAGGCCACCAGAACATCACCCGGCAGGCAGAGAAACGCCACTACTGGTGCTGCCAGCACCAGGACGGACAGGTGGGTGGCGTTCCCTTGGGCTCAGCAAGCCGGAGACAGACCCCGACCTGTGCTCTCCCATGACAAGACCCACTGTTCAGTCTGTGGCTTTTTGTTTGTTTGTTTGTTTTTTTGTTTTTTGAGACAGGGTCTCACTATGTAGTTGAGACTGACCAGGAACTCACTATGTAGCCCAGGCTGGTCTCGAACTCACAGTGACCCTCCTGCCTCAGTCTCCCGAGTACTGGGATTACAGACATGCGCCACCACGCCCAGCTCCATCCTATAGCTTTTTGCTTTTTTCTCACCTGAAAAGTCCTACTCCGGCAAATCTAACGCCACCCCCTGGGAGGAGCCTTCAGTGACACAGTCCCCAGTGGGAACTCCATCCTTCTCTGACCCCAAGCCGCTCCGGGACCCTACCGGGCCATTCTTGCCTCAGATTTCCCCGTCTATGGGCCACAGCCACAGCCCCTCCTGCATTAATGGGGGTGGTGAAGAGATCTGGGGAGAGGCCGGGCTCCCTGGGTCCAAGGTGGATGCAGACACAATTCACACTGCCTAGGGTTCCCAGGGCCAGATGGTGAGGGTCTGTGTCCCTCCTGACAGCTGCCTCTTCCCGTCCTCCTCCACTCTGGGGCACAGCAGGGCTCAGCTTGCCAGGGCCAGGGGGCAGCAACCTACGTGATCTATGCTCTGCTTGGCCTGGGGCTTCCGTCTCCCTCAGGAGGAGCCGCCAGCACGGGGACAGGAGCCAGGCTGCAGGTGCCAGTAAGGATGGCGAGGACCACAGAGGGACAGGGCCTGGAGGGTGGTGGGAGTGGAGGGGCCACCCAGAGTGCATCCATCCTGCCCTCCTTCCCTCAGCCCGTGAGCAGCACCCACGCCTGCCAGAGGGCTCCAGCCAGGGAGGGAGCCAGACACCGGGTTCAGCTCCCGAGGGTGGCGGGACACAGGCCCGGCTCCAGAGGACGCCCAGTCTGGCTCTGCTGCGTGCAGGCAAAGACCGGAAGCAGGCACACAAGGGCACAAGCTGTGTGTAGAGCCTCTGGGGCATGGGCAGACAAGGCAGCAGGCTGGCTGGGCAGGACGGGGCAGGAAGGAAGGGCCAACATGCACCTGTCCTCGCAGGAAGGCACTGGTGCTGCCGGGTCCCCTCGAGTACGAACCAATGAACACGTACGTGCCTTCCTGTTCCCCACGACGCCCACAGCCGAGGTCAGGGTGCGGACATGCAAAACCCACCAAAGAGGGAGGAAGGAAAACAAACCAGGAAAGCTCGGCCTCACCCGGCTGGACCCCAGCCCCTCAGACAGGGAAACTGCTCCCGGAAGTGGACGTGGGAAGCTGTGTCTCTGTCCCGACAATGTGCTGACGATGGGATCCAGATGCTGGCTCTGTCCCCAGCCCGGTGCCTGCGGGGTCACGCTGGCTGAAGGGGAGGCGCAGGGCCAGCGGGAGGGCCCAGTGCTGCCCTCCCGGGAAGGCGAGCGGCAGTGCCCAGGTGAGGCGCGGGGGCCCGAGTGTCACCCCAGTGGGGCAGGTGCTGCTCTTCCCGCCTCCCCCTCACGGATGAGGAAACTGGGCTCAGGTGGGCTAAGCTTCCCGGATGAGCTGCCTCACGTGGGGGCACAGCCAGGTATCACGCCGGAGAGAGACCTCATCCTCCTGGCTGCGGGCACAGGTGCCCACCTTCGAGGGGAGCAGCTGCCGCCCTACCCGGGCAGGTCATGTGTGGGGGACCCACATCTGTGTGCCCCAGGGGAATGCCAGCTACAGGGCACACACACATGCCCCTGCGCGTACATGCACACGCACACACACACACACACACACACTCACACTCACACCCAGACCCCAAACATGAGCACCTGTAGCTTTGGCTCTAAGCACCCATTAGGGCATCTTCACCAGGAGGGACCTGAGTTCGCTCCTCCGTGTGGACAGAAGGGTGGGGACTAAGAGCACAGTGAGTGTGTCGGGGAGGGGACAGCACCAGGGGCCACTTCCTGTCCTGGGACGTAGTATCTGAAGCCTGTGCCAGCCGTCAGAGGGCCCCTGTTGTTCCCCAAGACCACCCCACGTCCCCTACTTTGAGGAGCATCTCAGAGGTGACAGACAGAGACCAGAGCAGGACTGAGGAGGGAGGATGGGGCTCAAGCCGGGGTCCTGGAGCATGGGTGTCCTCAGGAGCCACGTCCCCCAGAAAATCACCACCTGTGGTGGCTGCAGAGGGAGGCGGAGAGGGAGAAGAGGAGCTGGGACAGTCAGGCATGGGGGAGGATGCTGGGTCAAACACGGGGCGGGGCTGAGCTGGGCCGGTTGGGGGCATGGATCCTGTCTTCTCCCAGGCTCCCCTAGTCAGCAGCGCAGAGACCCCTGGCCACACCAAGGGTCCTGCCAAGAGTCCAGAAGAGCTCTTGGAAGGGCACGGTGGGGAGGGGCTTCTGCACCAGCCCCTATGAATGCACTGCCCCAGTTTTCACTCCAATAGCCACGAGCCCAGGGACCCAGACCCTCCCCAGAGACACAAACTTCCTGAAGACGCTGAGGCCCTGAGTGTTTATCGCTACAAAATGGCTTCCCTGCTGGTGGGAAGAAAGGTAGAGGGCCGAAAAGAGTTCCACCTGTCCATTTTAAGAGCACATCAAACCCAACTGGCTGCATTGAGTTTTCAAAACATAAATAGTGTGTGCAAGATATTTCCAGGAACAAAGCAAACACGGGAGCCCGTTGAAGCCTTCTCTCTTGGCTGAACTCGGCAGTCAGGGTGAACCACAGGGAGGGTCAGGCCACCGGGCTGCAGCATGCAGCATTCATCACCTGAAGCAAACCTTTCTCTTCTAGATGGGCCAGATAGCCTATAAAGGGGCCCGGAGTAGTCAGGAATCAAGGCAGGCAGGGCGGGCCAGAGAGGAGGCCAGAATCGGCAGGGCGCCAGCAGCTCTCCTGGCATGTGGGGAGTCCACGGGGCAGAGGAGGAAGGATGGGTGGAGGATGGATAAATGGACACAGGATTATTATGGTTTGTGTCTAGGTGTCCTCCAAAGCCTCATGCAGTCAGAGGTGGCTGGATCGAGGGTGTCTGACTGCTAAATCGGATGCGTTGTGCCCAAGTCTCGAAGTCCCCAAAGACCACCAAGGAGCCATGTCCGATGCAATTGCAAGAGGAGTTTGTTTATTGCAAGCTCGAGCCTGGACCCTCAGGTGCCACCGTCACAGCGGCTTCAGACTGAGAGCTCAGATCCAACTTTGAACCAAATTTATATAGGATTTTTCTGTTACTACTTTTAGTTTTTCCTTATCATCAAGGGGCATCGGAAGGGCACATTGGAAAAGGACCTCATGCTTACATTTGCAAATTTATGATGGGGTTCTGGGAGGGTATGTATTGGAAAGTTACCTAAGGCCTTCATTAGAGAATTAATTCCTCTTTTCATGAGACAATTAATTCCTCTTTTCTGACTTTTATTAATTAAGATATATGTCTATGTCCACTATAATTAATTCCTATATTGATTAGATCACACAAAAAGAAGCTTTTCTATTGACTATGATTAATTTTTATATCAACTATAACTAAATTAATTCCTATATCAGCTATAACTAATTCCTATATTCATTGAATTACATAAAAAGAAGCTTGTCTTAAAAAGAGAAACAGAAGCAGGGTGGAGATGTCCTAAAAGAGGAGCTGCAATTGTCAAAGCACAGAGAAACTGCCACATAGAATGGAATTTTTCAGAAAGGAACTTTTGCATTTACTCCATTCTGGGTAAGGGGCATGGAGCCCACCGGGACCTGGAAACTTGGTCCTCACAGATGAAGGGTGAGTGATTACTAAATTGGTCTGGCACTGCCATAACCCTAATCCTAATCCACCCTTCCCAGTGTCCACACCCAGAACCATGCCAAAACCATCAGTGGATTGATTTAGTGATCACACACACCTAGTCCCAGCATCAGACACTCGAGACCCAGCCACCTCTGAAAAGCCACCTCTATGACTGCATGAAGCACCGGGGGACACCTGGTCACAGCCAAAACATCATCTGAGCCACAGATCTCTACTGAAAAATTCCCTTCGGTTTGCACAGAGATGTACAGTCTCCGGCAGAAGAAATGAAAGGCCAGTAAAATGAGTTTTGTTCTATTTTACAAAACTAAAAGCTACTCTTGTACATTTTCCAGGTTGTTTGAGATAAGCAATCACAAAACATCATGCTAAGCATGGTAACAGAGGAAACCAAGTCTTCTGCTGCATTTGCACATTTTCATCACTGTGCCAAAGTACAGAGATAATGACTCGATAGGAGGAAAGGCTCATTTCAGCTTCTAGTTTCAGTCCAGAGCAATTTAGCCCTGTTCTCTGGGCCTGTGGTGAGATGGAACACGACAAGCCCATCTGGCACAGGAAACTGCTCTCCTCACAGCGGATAAAAAGCAGAGACCCCGGAAGAGGTGGGGCCGGGGTCCCAGAATCCCCTTCAAGGACACACCCCCAATGACCTAACTTCCTCGCATTAGGCCCTGCCTAAAGGTTCTGTCACTTCTAATATTGGTACAGGCTGGAGATGCAGTCTTCATACATAAGGCTCTGGGGGACACTCCAGACCCAAACCAGAGCATGCTTCACGCTGAGGATGTGTTTCTGCTTTAATCTTTCCCACCAGGCAAGGGGTTCTGAATGTTTTTACCATAGGTCCAGCCCACACTAGACATGCCATGAACACTTCATAGAAGAATAATGGACTGTTTTTCTAATTTGGACTGAGAAGGCTTGGCACGGAAGTCCACATCTGGAATCCATGTGGGCTTCTGGGTCTACCTAGCATTTACCGAACACCTCATCTGCACAAAGCCTGGGCTACAGAGAAGGGCAGAGATGTAGGCTTTGGGATGACGGGATGTTGAGAGTCTGTGATGATTGAGCTTAACGGTCAACCTGATTAATTTGGAAGCTTGACGATTTTTTGCTTGGGGATCAGTAAAGTGCCCTTCGAGGTGGTCACGGAGGAGTGACCTTCGACTCTCTTACTGTTTACATCTAAAATGTTCCCAGCCCAGGATTTGACACAGCAGTTCCGCTGCCTGCCTCACGAGCGCAAGGGCCCAAGTTCAATCCCCGGTCTCCCCGCAAGAAGCAACCTAAAATGTTCCCCCAAAGTATCGTGTGTGCAAAAGATTATTGGATCACGGACTGCTGTACTCATCGGTGGGTTCATCCATGAATAAGTTCGTGGCTAAATGTGCTGCACGAGGTGGGGCCGGGTTAAAGGTGGGTCGCTGAGGAAGTAACCTGGAAAGTGCGTTCTTGCCCCTGCTCCTCCCTTCTCTCTGCTTCCTGGCTCCATGGGTGGAGCAGCCCCCGCCCCACTGCCAGGTCCTTCTACCGCGGCATTCTGCCTTGCAGCAAACTGACATGGACTGAACCCACTGCAACCGTGACCCGAAGTAAACCTCTCCTCTAAGATGTAGGTCTACGTCGGGTCCCTGGCCCCTTCCTCCCCAGAGGAGGGGTTTCCAACCTCCTCTGCTTCTCCACCAGCACCAACTGAGTAACTCTGTTCTGGCAACACCCTCCTACCGTCATATTCCTGCCTTGGAGCCAGCGAACACGGACTGAACCCCTGAAACCATGCGGCCAACTAAACTCTTCCTGCTTTCAGTTGTGGTTATCAGACAGTGTAACAACAGGAAAGGTGGCCAATACAGCACTGACGATGCAATTCGTAGGAAAGATTTGGAGTGACGCTGGAGTGGGGTTAAAAGTATCTTAGTGGGGAAAGACAGGGATGAGGGGCAGAGGGTAGACTGTTAGGGATTGAGCAGTGTCCCCTAAAAGACATGAAAGCTCAAACCCTCAGTACCTATTGTCACTCAGATGTCATTAGTTAAGCAGAGGTCACGCTGGGGAACAGCAGGCCCTGCGGTCATGCCTCCTGGTCCTGTAAAAAGAAGGAATCCGCTGACCCCAAACAGAGAGGGAAGAATGGATTCTGCTGTTTTAAAAGCCCCTGGATTAGTTCCCCGGCGCTGTCCCAACAAAGCACTAGAAAGGCCTCCTCTCACAGCTCCCAAGGCTGGGGGTCCAGGTCAAGGTGCAGAGGCACCGGCTCCTGAGGCTGTGTGGGGACTGTCTGGGGGCCTCTCCCAGCTCCTGGGGTGCTGGCCATCCCAGGCACCCTTTGGCTCCTAGAGCATCACCACCCGCTCTCCGCCTTCCTAGGCACACGGCACCCTCCCTGCCTGGGTATCTGTGCCCGTTTCTCTTCACCAGTTACACTGGGCCCAAGCCCACCTGACGACTTCATTTCAACCTGATGGCCTCCATCTCCAACTGAGGTCTCATCCTGAGGTTCTGGGGCTTGGACTGCAATAGAAACTGGGGCGAGAGGGGCAAGTTCAACCCTTGGCATCCGTTCAGGGTTCCAGAATTGGCTCCGCACCTTAAGTTTAGACTCATACTATAGATGAGCCAAACAATTTAGCAGTCTCGTCTTTGTCAGTATTTAATTTGTTGGCTGTATATATTTTACTGCTTAGAAGGAATTAAAATTTCCAGTCTAGGGCTTGGGATTTAGCTCAGTGGCATTGTGCCTGCCTCACAAGCGCAAGGTCCTGAGTTCTAACTCCGGTACCAAAAAACAAAATTTCCAGTCAAGTTTCCAAAGAGGCTTAATTCACTTCCATACACATTTCTTTGGCCAGGGATTTAACTCAGTGGTTCTGGTGCCTGCCTTGCAAGGGCTTGAGTTCGATCCACGGTACAAAAAAAAAAAAAAAATGAATGAATGAAAGAAAGACAGAAACCCACTTCTTTGTTTTGAGACAGGGTCTTGCTATGTAGCCTCAAACTCACTATGTAGCCCAGGCTGGCCTCAAACTCAGAGATCCTCCTGCCTCAGCCTCCCAAGAGCTGGCATTACAGGTGTGTGGCACCAAACACCAGGCCATTTCCACTTCTCTACCGGGATTGTCTTGGGCAAGATGTCTCCCAACCCATCCCAGGTATTTTTTTACATTATTAATTTTTAAACTGACAATATACATATAACTCAAAGTGTACTATTTTAGCTACTTTTAGTGTCCAGTTTAGTGGCATTAACACATTCGTGCTGTCATATGACCGTCCTCACCCTCACTCTCCAGAACTTTCCATCTTCCTAAGCATAAGCTGTGTCTTTCCTTCGGCACCAGTGGCAATGATGGTCAGCTGCTGGCCACTGCCCTCCACGTCGTCTGGCTTTACCTATCCTGGGTATTTCACAGGCTAGGATCAAACCATCTCTGTCACCTGTGTCTGGCTTATCTCACGTGGCACAAAGTCCTCAAAGTTCACAGGTGTTGCAGCCTGCATCAGGATCGAGCCCAAGGATGCTCTACCACTGAGCTGCATGCTCAACCCTTCATTCTATATTTTGAGACAGGGTGTCACCCAGTCCCCATGGCAGGACTTAAACTTTGGAGCCTCCTGCCTCAACCTCCCTCAGTTCTGGAACCACTGGTGTGCACTACTGCACACGGCTAACATTTCCTTCCTTCCAGAGCACACTTTGTTTATCCCTCACCACCTGGTTGACACTGGGTGTCCCTGCTTCTCGGCTGCATGCAAGCAGACACCCGTGCCTGCCAGAGCCCTGGGTTCAGTTTCTTTTTGCATGCAAGCCTGGAAGTAAATTATCAAAAATAAAATGGTGTTTTTAACTTTCACAACTCTGTAGCACCTGGATCTTCCCTGATTACTGGGTAAGTCCGGGAAGGGGCAAGTTTGCCTTGCTGATGCCCAGTGTGAACTTCACAGAAACACCCGTCCCCTGGGGGCGCACACCCAAGACCCAGGGCCTCCCTGTGGCCGCTGTGATCACAAGGACGGCAGCCACAACCACAATCACACAGCCCTGCCCTGTGATTCTGCCCTGGACAGAGCACCCTGGGGCTGGTGGTGCACACAGCAAGGAAGTCACGGCAGGAATCAGATGCTGGTTAGATCTGAAAAATAAAGTAACACTCACAAAGAAGCAGAGGCACACAGAACCACATACAGGCAGACACACACACACACACACACACACCGGGGAGCAACTGCTGAGGCCTTCCTTGTCTGAAAAGGGGGGCTAATCCTCACAAGACTGTGGGGACACTGGAGGTGACAAGGCCAGTGGCCAGTGTACAGCAGGCGTGTGCCACAGCCCTTCCCTTCCAGACGCTGCCCCACCCGATTCCTCAGAACTCTGCAGGCCCACGACCCTGGGGTAACCATCACAGTGGACAGAGGGGCGTTCGCGGTCCCCGAAACAGCCTTCTGCAGGCCTTTGACCAGTACGGAGGTGGCATTTGGGTTCTGTGGTGTGCGTGCTGGTAACTGGTGTTAAAGGTCAGGCCGTGTTGATGGCGCGTGGGAGCTTTTGCTCAGATGGATTCTTTGCCTCTTCAGAACCAGGCGCAGCAACATCAGAGGCAATGACCCAGAATTGTCAGTTTTCCAGAGCTGGAAGGCAACGCACAGATCAAAGCCCAGTGGGCCTCAGCCAAGTGAGATGGGCTCAGGACCATTAGAGGAAATCCAATTAAAATAAAAGGCAACTCATAAGCTTTGAAAAACTCCAAACAGCTATTACTTACTACCTAGCCTAAAGTGCCTAGATAACGGCTTTCATTTCTCGCTGCATCTTAACAGAAAAGACCAGGCAACTCTCAAAACCTGGCTCCCAAACGTCCCCATTCCACCTCCTGACCCACTGCTGGACCTTGCCGACTGAGTGCATCCGCTAGCTCCTGCCGCCTAACAGCGGCCCCATGCCCAACAGCTCGAGACCGAGGTTCCCCACCAACTTTCGATATTTGCGGCGTTTTTCATTTCGGTCGTAGGGTGGGAGTGGGTCAGGAAACGTGTTCGTGGCGTGGCTTTAATGTGCATTTCCCTCGTGTGCTGTGAAACGGAACGCTGCCGTGTGCTTTGGCGTCGGGCCGCCCTGCCTGGGGAGCCCCGCATCTTTCCACAGGGCTGTCTTCCTCGGGAGCACTAGTTCTGTGTTTTCTGGATACAAGTCCTCTTCAGAGATCAAACACACACGCACATACATCCACATATACGTGTGGGTGATCGAGATGCACAGTGAATGTTTAAATGTTTTCAAAATTTGATCCCAGTAAGACACGTGGTCACTGATCCCCCTCAGGACACGCCCCTCACCTCAATACGCTTACCCCATCCCGAAGCGGTTCTGGAGCACCCTTCTGGGAGTGTCTTTCTGAAGCTGTATAAGAAATGCAGGGAAGGCTGCCGCTAGGTGACATTGGGTGTGAGGGCGGCTTGTGAAGGCCAGTGTCCTCGTCCACCTTTTTCAGCAGATCCGGCACCACGCGGCTTCTGGCTCTTCCCCAAAGTCGAGGTGACCACGGGAGATATTCCTTCTCTGAAGGTCTCTCTCGTCCTCTCTTTATGGGACCTTAACGAGCTATCGTTCTTACCTCCAGCAGAGTCCAACTTGCCCCTGCCTTTCTTTGTGGCAGCATTTTTTGGGTATTAACCGTACGTTGTAAAGTAAGGAGGCTTTGTCTGCTCCCAGGCCAAAGGCATCCTCTGCGCGCCCTTGCGAAGCGCCGCCGCCCCGCCTCTCGCACCGCATGGGCACAGAAGGACCTTGCGCTACCGTGAGGCTGAGGTCAGTTCGTTCAGAAACACTGATTAAAAAGACCATTTCGCGCCGAGGCGACCTTCCTTTCGTGGCTTGTTTTAGGTACTTCGCATTGCTGGAAGTGACGGCACCATTCCTGGGTCTCCTGAGTAACTGAAACGCGTCCGTGTGTCTGTGTGCACTAATACGTGTGCAGAAGAATGTGAACCATTGCAACGCCCAAGTAAATCAGGACTCCACGGAGATGAGAGGCCTCCACGACCCCCGAGGCTGCTGATCTGTGAGCACAGACTGAGACTCCTGGGGGAGGCCGGCCGGGGTGGAACGGAACGCAGCATCGTGGGAGAGGGGAAGCTGGACTCACACTGCCCGTGACCGCCCACAGCAGAGGAGAACGGGCAGGGGAATCTCCCCCAAAGGTGGCTGCACACGAGTGGACTCTGGTTACTACGTGCACGTACTGGGGATTCAAGTAACTGTAAGCTGGGCGTCGTGGTACGTGCCCATAACCCCAGCACCTGGGAGGTTGAGGCAGGAAGGCTGAGTTTGAGGCCAGCCTGGGGGCTACATACAGTGTGCAAGGCCAGTCTGAGCTCATTTTAAAAACACACAAACAAGCACAAAAGGCAGGTTTCCTGGAAATCCAAGGGTTTCACAGCCTGCCTCCTGTCTCTCTTCCTCAACCGTCTAGCCCGACAAGGTCACCCACCTCTCTGGCCGCCTGGGTGCCACTAGGACTGGCCAGCTGCAGTTCATACGAACGTTCTGGAGAGATGGCTGTTAATTCTGCACTTGCTCGTTGCCCTTACAAGCAAGCATCCCAACCCCACCTCCAGGGTGAGGCCTGCCTCTTGTTGCAGCAGGGCTGCTCCCACTTGGACGCCCATGGCCCCTTCTGGTGGCATCTGCTTTCCAGGAGCATCTTTTTCGGTTTGGAGCCCAGGCTGTCAGGCTCCCCCTTCCAGGTGGCTCCCCCGACCTAGGAACCCGGGCTTCCTGGGGATGGTGGTTTGGGATGTGCGATATGTCCGCCGCACGTGCCCAAGTCCAGGGCAGAGGCTCAGCGAAATGTGGGGAAAGAGGAAGGCCCGGCTGAGAGTTCTGAAGTGGCCAGAGACTCGATACCCGACACCACAACTTAAAGGAGGAAATGGTTTCCTTGGCTCATGGTCTCAAGGGATCCAGCCCATGGTCACCTGGCTCTAAAGCAGGAGCGTCACAGTGGAAAAGTGGCAGAGAAGAGCTGCTCTGTTCATGGCAGCCTCGAAGCAGGACAAGGGGACAGCACCTGAGAGGAAGGGGCCAGGGACCGGGTGTAGTCCCCAAGATCACACCCACCCAGACTCACCCAGAGTGTGCTCCGCCAGCTCTCAACCAACCTGACCATGCGAGCCACTGGGGTGGTTGAAACCAGGCTCCCTCTCTGGACCTCACAAGGTCAAAACCAAGGTGGGGCCGAGCTGGGGCCCTAACCTGGAGACTCTGGAGGAGGATCTGCTTGAGGCTCATCCAGGAAGATGGCAGAGTCCAGCTCCTTGGGGCCACAGGTCTGAGGTCCCTTGTCCCAGCTGGATGTCGGCGAGGACTGCTCTCTGTCCCAGGGTCCCTCTCAAGCTTCCACCTTCAGGCCGGCCACGGTGAGTGACTTTGCTTTGTGGCCAGCTGGAGAAAACTCCCTGATTTGAAAGGGCTCAAAGTCCAAACTAATAAGGGTTCCAGATAAACTCTGCGTCTCGAGGTCACCTGGCTTGGGACTTTAATTTAAAGTGGGAAGTCCATGCACAGAGGCACCTAGGTTAGATCTGAGTGGAGTCCACCTTTAGAGTTGCCCGCCACACCTCTCTCCAACCAAGTTCAGGGAAAGGAAACCCAGCCACTGCCGAGGGATCCCAACACAGCACCGGGGGCAGCAGACACCGCAGCACACAGATGCAGGCTCTGGCTTCAGCCCTGACGCAGGCCAGGGCAGTGGTGAGAAGCCTGTGACCCCAGTGCAGCCAACTAGCCGGACTGAGCCCGGCCCCCTCCTCTCCGAACCCACAGGACATCTCTGGAGCACCCAGCACACCACCTGGCACAGGCCACACTCGGCTGTCACGAGCATCACGCCCACAGTCGAGGTGCTGTCGAGCCATCTGCACGGCCTCCTGAGGAAAATTTTTTCTTTTATTTTTTGGTAGTGGTAAGCAAATTCAGGTCCTTGCGCTTTCATGGAAAGCAGCAGAACCACTGTAAATACCCAGCCCGAAAATTTCTTCTTTTAAACACCACCCAATCCTCGCTGGGCTCCACACATTGTTTAGCCAGCTCTTCCCACCTCCGCCTCCCCCTACTGGCTGGGCATGAGCTCAAGGAGCTGATCCAGGGGGCTTCCCACGTGGGCAGCCTCACCTCCTGTGCCAGACCTCAGGGAGCCCAGACCTGAGCTCCTAGCTGCCCATCCTGGGGCTCGGGTGGAGCAGTTCCCCGTGTGCCCACGAGGTGGCAGCACAGGCATGCCTCGGAGCAGGGGACCCCATGGCTTCTGCCCTGGACAGCCTGGACTGAGCTGTGGTTCAGGGTCCCCAGTGTGGCTTGACTGCCTGGAAGACAAGCACCCGTCTGTCCCGCGACACAGAAGCTACAACTCTGCCGTGGGTGTCAGCACTCAGGATGCCAAGTGATTCTCTCCAAGTCCTAAAGAGGAAGGAGATGAACATTTCCATCACGTCTTCTACACCTGCAAGCAGAGTCCCGTTTTACAGGTCAGCCAAATCAGGATGAGAACAGGTAGGTTACCTGGTCACAGCCAGTGAGAAACAAAAGATGTTCTAAGTTTTACCCCAGAAACTTTCAAGCGTCTTCAAAAGAAAAGTCACAAGCCCCCAGTGTTCATCACCGAGCTTCAAATACGCCCAGCCCTGCACTGTGCTCAGGTGTGTGTGGTGGGCTTTTTTCGGTTATTTTTTGTTGTTGTTGTTTGTTTGTTTGTTTTTTGAGACAGGGTCTCACTATGTAGTGGAGACTGACCTGGAACTCTCTATGTAGTCCAGGCTGGTCTCGAATTTACAGCAATCCTCCTGCCTCAGCCTCCTGAGTGCTGGGATTACAGGCGTGCACCACCACGGCCGACCTGGTGAGCTTTTTTCAACACAAATTACAGACACTGGCAATTTATCATCAATACCTTTGTTTGCATGTCTGACAATAAGGATATTGTTATGTGGCCACCAGGCCATTATCACTCTCTAACAGTATCAGGAACTCTGCACCGCCACCTGATACCCAGTCCATAGCCAAATCCCCTCATCCGCTGAGTCTTTTCTACAGTTGGTTTGTTCTACCACGATCCAAGAAAGTCACACACATCCATTCAGTTATGCCTTCTGCGCTCACTTATTCTCTAACAGCCTGACTTCCTTACTTTCTCTCCTGCCCCCTCCTCTGGGCCCTAATTACTAAACTGGGTTGTTTGTCTAGTACAACACCTCACGTTCTGGAGGTGGCCCAGCACCTGGCCAATAGCAGCAGCAGGTGAACAACTAGGTTTTTGTTGTTGTCTTAGGTTGTTTGTTTTGTGAGACAGGCTCTCCATATGTAGTCCAGCCTGGCCTCGAACTCATGACAATCCTCCCACCTCAACCTCTGAGTGCTGGGATTAGAGGTGGACACCACCAGGCCCAGCAAAGAAAGGTTTTGTTGTTGTTGTTGTTGTTGTTTTCCCTGCTACCAGGGATCGAACTCAAGATCTTGCGCTTGCCAGGCAGGCCCAGTGCCTGTGTGCTACATCCCAGACCCAACAAATGTTTTGTTTTGTTTGGGTTTTTTGTTTTGTTTTGTTTTGTTTTTCGAGACAGGGTCTCACTATGTAGTTGAGAAGTTTTGTTTGTTTTTTGTTTTGTTTTGTTTTGTTTTTCGAGACAGGGTCTCACTATGTAGTTGAGACTGACATGGAACTTACTATGTAGCCCAGGCTGGTCTCAAACTTCCAGCAATCCTCCTGCCTCAGCCTCCCGGGTGCTGGGATTACAGGCATGTGCCACCACACCCGGATCCCAACAAACGGTTTTTGTGTCTCTGTGTGTGTGTGTGTGTGTGTGTGTGTGTGTGTGTGTGTGTGTTTTTTTGTACCGAGGATTGAACTCGCCAACAAACGGTTTTAATGTGACCAAAAGCAAAAGCCCTGTTTCCACAAATGGAACTCACAGAGGCAGCACTGGATCGATCCCGGGGTACTGGGAAGTTCAGCCCTGCAACTGGGACCTGGCGCTGCTTCTGGGCTCCAGCCAAAGTCAGGACGAGAGACACCTTCTTCTGCTTCCTCCCGGGATGCAGCAGAGTACACAGACCTCAGCCGAGACTGCTCGATGAATATCGCGGGGGATATGACTATTTTCTCTTCTGTTAAACATGTTTGAAATTAACAGATTAACAAACACTTCTGAACTGACTGACGAGAGTCCGTGGTGTCCAAAACTCTTCCTAAACAGCACATTATTCTCGCTTATGCTTTGTTTTACTGTGATAAAACGGAAGGTGACAGGTACAAAAGAGACACCAGCACTCCTGTGTAACATCAGACCTGCTACACTGCGTCACTTTCGCTCCCGGGGTCTCACTCCTGTTTCTAGAACTCACAGGAGATGGAAACCTCATCCCTTCCCTGTTCTCCTCCTCACCAAGACAGTGGCATGGGGAAGACGGGCATTCTCATTTGCCAGATACTTGGGTTGCTGCGTCCGCTGATTTTCCCCACAGTCCAACGATCCCTTGCCTTCATTTACCCACCCATCTAGGACCCGGCAGCCCCCAGCGCAAGCAGACTGACGCCGGGCTCCTAGACTGGAAGACTTGCCCAGAAAGCGCCCCGCCCCTGCGCTCGTCCTCCCCATTGGCTCTTCCCTGACCTCTCCCCGCCCAGAGGAGGCTCCTCCCTCAATCCCTTCACCTTTCACCTCCTGGCCTTCTGGGGCTGGCGGAAGCCTCAGGCCCCGCCCACCTGGGAGGTGGACCTGTTCGCCACCACGACTCTCAATTATTGGTGACTATTGTCTGTCGATCATGCAAAGACGATCACGGATTGGCTACGTGGAAGTACTGGGGCGGGGAAATCGGCGCAGCGGCTCCACGCATGCCCAATACGCGCGCAGTGACGGTGGCGACGACAGTAGTGATGGCGGGTTGCTGTGTGAGGCTGGCGCGGCGAAATCTCCCGGCTTTGTCGTATCTCAGGTAAGGGGCTCTCGGAGTCCCTGGGCTACGTAGGGAACAGCGGCTCCTCTGCACTGCCCCGCCGCTCTGGCCTTTTCCGGCCTCGGTCCCGCAACCGGAATCCCGGGTCCGTGGGACGCTGTTTCCCGGAGCCTCCAGCCTGGGAGCTGGGCGCCCCGGGCCGTGGCTGCCTTACTCTGGGCCGGGCCGCGCGAGCTTGGCCACCTGGAGCGGAAACATGGGCGTCGGAGGCGGGGGCCGCGCCGCGGGTGGGTCTGGCGCGGGGTCTGCAGCCCACGTGTGCATAAGGCCAGGTCCCTGCGGCGGCGCCTCTCTCGCGTCCACGAACCTCCCTCGCCCAGGCCCAGGGAAACCGAGACTTGCCCAGGGTCACGCACTGAGGCAGAACCGGCCGGGTGTGGCCTGGGTACAGGACGTGTCTTACTCATCAGGACCTGCTCGGGGAAGTTCTCCGTGACCAGGGCACCTGTTGCCCAGTTCACGGGCTTTTTCCACTGCGCCTGGAATTCCCTCTCTCCCTCCACCACCTTAGTAGTTAGCGTCAGGGCAAAAGGGCAGCAGAGCCTGCCCTACGGCGGGCACCGAGAAGTTTTATTTAGACAAATGTAGACCCCAGGGTCACAAAGCCAGCGCCCTTACTGTTTTCCTTTTAATTTGTGGCTTCAGATTTTTGAAAGTCCTACCTCAACAGTTAATATAGCAAATAGTACCCTCATCTAGCCTTTGGGCTATCGGCCTAGAAGCAAGTTATTAATGAAATCAAGAGGAACTACTGTGGCAAACCATGGGTAGAAAAGGCACGGTGAGAGCTACTCCCCTGGTGCAAGCAGGCTGTGAGGTGAAGGTCACTTACAGGAAGGATGATAGGTAAAAAGGGGACCACTACCTTAATAAATTGGGCGGGGGCTAGGGAACAAAAGAGCTACTTGGGATACTTGAATAAAAAGGCTGAGACTCAGTTTTCCTCTGGGATTCAGGCCAGCTCTGACTGTGGGCCACACCCAGCCCTACTACTAAGACCCTCTGTTGACCATGCATCAGGAAAGGTCTGCAGAGCAAAACAGTGTGACTGTCACATCCAGGGGTGGGAGTAACTCATAGAGAAGGCCAGCTTTAAAATAGTCCTCTCAAGGCCAGGCCTGATGGTGCAGGCCTGTAATCCCAGTACTTGGGAGGCTGAGACAAGAGGATCACCACATAAGCTCAAGGCCTGCCTGAACTACATAGCGAGACTGTCTCAAAAAGCAAAAACAAAACTACTCTCGATTTTTAGACTCCTAGCTTTTTAAAACCTAGAAGTAAAAATGTAACAAAAAGGTCATTCCACCCACTTGGCAACAGATTATAATAGATCCTTCCACTCCCCTCTGCAGGCCTAAGAAAGAAGAGCACATGCATAGCGTTCCTAATTTGTCTTTACAAAGCCAGGGGTGTGTTGTGTATAGTTACAGGTGTAGACAGTGGTCTCATCAGATGATATCACCTGTGACACCTTCGTCTTTGTGAGGGGACACTCCATGATGTTCTGTGACAAAGTCACTTAGTGACATATTGCTCGGCTTGCATTCTATGATTAAATGACACCTACCTGTACAAAAAATATAGCGAATATTTAAATCTTAAAATATTACAGTAAAAGGCACATTGCCACGAATCCCCCTCGGTGTACTTCCTGTCTTTGAGCACACTCATCCCATCCTTGCCATTTTCTGCAGCTGTCATGGAAGTCCTTTCTTTGTCTTTAAGTTGTGCTGCTGTGGCTGCCTCAGTATCTTGAATGGATTCAAAACATTTCCCTTTCCTGGTCATTTTGACTTTGGGCAAGAGCCAGGAGTTACCCAGTGCCACATCCAGTGGATGAGGACACAGCTTCTAGTTTTTACTAGACAGAAATTACTGTAAACTGCTGCAGGAAGTGTGCTCCAAGTCAGGGGGAAGATGGTGAGGGTAACTGATGGCAGTGTCTTTTACTGTAATCAATCTTAAACACTCTTGGTCCCGCCTCATACAGGAGATCGCTGGTTGGACTGTGACATAATTTTGCAGAGCTCCAGCTAGTCTGGGTGAAGACGTCTAGGCTTCAAGGCTTTCTGTCACTAATGATTTTTGTGGCCTTGTGCTTATCACTTACCCTTGTCATGTGGAGATCAGATGGAATAAAACCTTAGTCACTTGCAGGGTTGATTGGGAGCTCTTTGTAAGTCCCAGCCCACATCTCCTGTTCTGTCTCCTGCCTTGTCAGAGCAGTTCTCCTTTGCCCCTGTAACTCCCGTTACCCCGGCCTGTGATCTGCCTGCTGAGGCTCCTGGAATACCAGCTTCCTCTTCATCACTCTTAAGCCTCAGATGACTGTTTGTATATACATAGATCTCACCTTTCTTTGCACGGTGTTGCGCTGTATGTGCCTGATCTCCACCCTGTCCGTCTTTACTTTTGTGTGTTTTTTATTGTTTTTGTTTTTGTTTTGGTACTGGGGATCCATCTCTGGGTCTTTGCGCTTGCGAGGCAGGTGGCGGAACCACACTGAGCTAAATCTCTGGCCCCTGTCCATCTTTATAAGCGTTGCCAGCCTGGGCCTGACAGTAGCTGCTCAATTTTAGGGCTGGGCCTGGCCACCCAGCTTTCGGAAGCCACCTCGATGCACTCGTCAGCTGGGTGCACGCTGCGGGAGGCTGGGCCACAGAACAGGTACTCTCTCTCCTTGTGCGAATGCTGTGTGGTACGGCCACTGTCACCTGTGCACTATGTGACTCTGCCATGGACCAAAACACCATGTACAGCATCTGCTTCCTCCCATCATAAGCCACTGCCTTTCTCAGACCTGAGATAAGCCCGCCAAAGTCCATAACAAGTAGTTTGAAATCATCCCGTATTTCTAAAATTACGTGCCTGGTTTTAACAAGCCAGAGAACCGAGTTGGTGGGTGACGCGTGGGCTTTTCTCCAGGCCCTCTCTGCGGCTGCTGTGCACAGCTGCGAAACAGAAGAACAATGGCCCAAGTCTGGAGGAGGAAGCGCGGCCCAGCGAGCAGAAGTCAGAGCCTCCGGTGCCAGACAAGGTCCTCCTGGAAGAGAAGGGCCGGCTGGAAGAGCAGCTCAGAGAGACCGTGGTAAGGGCCTGGGGTCCACATGACCACCCCAAGTTCACTGTGACAGCGCGGCCCGCAGTGGCAGAGGCTCAGCCAAGTCCGGTGCGGTGTGACCAGTAGTGACTGTCAGGACTGAGACATCTTCACAGTGAGGCGAGTTGGGCATGAGTGTGGTCACCTGGTGCTCTCATCCACAACTGGATGTTACTCCGTGCAAACACACAGATGGCTCCAGATCCCCTGAGCACCTAAGGCTGCTGCCACCAAGGCTCAGGGCCTGTGCCAAGATCGCTGCATTGCCGCTGTCCTGGTCCAGTGAGTTAGCGCCCCCTCGCCTGGTACCCAGACGTGGGAGCTGCTGCACAAAGGCAGGGAGACTGGGGACCAGGTTGCAGAGCCAGGACCTCGGCCCCTGCTGCAGTGGCTGAGGACTGAGGACAGGTGCTCGGGCCACCCTGGAGGGGAGGAGCATAGCTCAGGTGAGGGGCGAGTGGGTGGATTCCCAAGCCTCTTAGACACGCTGCAGGGGCATCGAGGGTTTCTTCGCTCACGGGCTAAGGAGGTGACGGAGAACCTTTCAGAGACGAGTGCCCAGACCCACTTGTTTATCTCCGTGCCGGCACTGCAGTCAAACCCGAATGCTGAGGTTCTAGTACTGTTAGCCACGCTCACGCTCGGCTGCTGGGGCCACTTGGCTGGCGTGGCGACAGAGGGGCTCTGCGTGCCTGCTGCGGCACGTGTGCCACGGGTTCGTCAGCCCTGAGCCAAGGCCTCCGCCTCGCCCTCCGCAAGGCGCACGCCTGGGACAGGGAGTGTTCCTTCCCGGAGGGCGCCGAGAGTGGCGTGGGGCCCGGCGAAGGCCTTTGTGCTGTCCTTCGCCCCCCGTGGCACCGGAGGGGTAGGGCCGCACTTCACTCGCCACGGCTGGGGGTAAACCCGTCCTCGCCGTCTGCTTCTCGTCCAGTCTCAAAGCAATGACAGATCTTATTTGGGTTTCGAATTGTGTTATATAATCATTTTTAAATCAGGGTGGCTTTCCATGAATTTGTTTTGTGTTTAATAATTCAGGTGACTTTTGTTTTCATCTAGGAAAAATATAAACGAGCTTTAGCAGATACTGAGAACTTGCGGCAGAGAAGCCAGAAACTGGTAGAGGAGGCAAAATTATATGGTAAATGTGAACATGGTACGGTGCTGAGGACAGGGGTGGGTGAGGCGGTGCAGTGCGCCCTCCAGGTGGGGTGAGTGGTAGGGGACAGGGACGGGAGTGCGGCCAGCCAGGCGGTGAGGGGCGCTTTCACCGTCCCCCCAGGGAGACCTGGGAGCCCAGTCACTGCTGCAGACGCTCAGCTCTGGCCCCCAGAACAGAATGGAACCCGCACCAGCTGTCCTTGCCTGCCCCTTCACAGTACAGTCGGGAGTGGCGGTGGCAGCGTTGTAGCCGTTGTGTCTGTGTAGACAGAGACAGAGACATACCAGCACTCTGCCTCTGTGTGGCTGTTTCACCTGTGTGTAACTGGGAGGTGTCACTCCCTGTATGACAGACTGGGGACCCAGTCAGGATTTGGGGTTAGTGGCTCGCTTTGGGACAGACAGCAGATGGGCTCTCACTGCTGCAGATCACACACCTAGTGCTGTGACCTGTTTCCCAGTGTCCTCCCTCCCTTTCTGCTAATGCCCTCGAGGGCTGGCCTGGCTCTTCAGACCATAGCGGGCTGCTTGTCCTTTGCTCCGCCCTCCCCTGGGTCTCAAGTGCTAGTCCTCCTGTCGCCACGTCTCGAGGGCATTTGAGACTGACCCCCCTCCCTTCCGTGCTCATTCCAGTCAGCGATGCCAACTCTCAGCCCCGCAAAGGCTTCCGGAGTTGGGATTGTTGAGGCACTGACTCCAGGGCAAGCAAGTGATTCCCCAGGTGTGGCTAGAGGCCCGAGCCTGCGGCGCAGCCCTGGTGACCAGCAGAGCTGGTGCTGAATACAAACTGTCTTGCTCCTTGCTAGGCATCCAGGGCTTCTGCAAGGACTTGCTGGAGGTGGCAGACATTCTGGAGAAGGCCACCCAGAGCGTCCCGAAGGAAGAGATCAGAGACGAGAACCCTCACCTGAAGAGTCTGTATGAGGGGCTGGTGATGACCGAGGTCCAGATCCAGAAGGTGTTCACAAAGCATGGCTTGCTCAGGCTGGACCCCGTCGGAGCCAAGTTTGACCCCTATGAACACGAGGCCCTGTTCCACACGCCCGTGGAGGGCAAGGAGCCAGGCACCGTGGCTCTGGTCAGCAAGGTGGGCTACAAGCTGCACGGGCGCACCCTGCGGCCCGCCCTGGTGGGGGTGGTGAAGGAAGCCTAGCATGCCTGCCAGCCTGCCAGACTCCCGGGAGGTGGCTCCTGGGCCCCTCGGCAGAAACCAAGAAAGACAGCTGAGCAGGCGAGGCGAGGCGAGGCGAGGCGAGGTCAGGGCCCGGGCCCCAGTGGGGGCAGGCTCAGCAACGGACTCAGGTCTGCCCGCTGCTCACTGGTTACATGTACTCACAGGAGGAGGCCAGGGCCTCTTGGTGTCCTGAGTAGCACTATACCTGCAAATGCTGGTGATTGCCAAGTACTTTAACAAATAAAAGGTCTCCGGGAATTCTGCCAGCTGCCTGGCTGCGCCCATCTGTGCTGCGCCGTCCCCTCTGCAGCACTGAGTCCCTGGCCCTCCAGCCCGCCGTGCGGTTCCCTAGTGAGGAAAGGACCTGTTTCCTGTGCTGAGAACAGGGTGCACTGACTTGAGGACAGACAGTTCAGGTGTAGTTAGTGTCTAGCTGTGCACATGTCAGCTCTTGGCCCCTGTGGAGATAGGAAGTGAACATGTCAAACGTTAGGTAGGATCTTTTATTCATCCTGCCCCACTGAGCACACCTCAAGGTGTGTCCCCGTCAAGGACCTTCTCAGAACATCACTGTGGGCCTGGGACACTATGTGTCCACACTTCATTTTAAATTTGTATTTAAGATTAAAAGCCTGCCGTTTCTTTTCCTACTTTCTGGTAACCATTTAGTCCTTTGATGGAGACCTTGAGCCCACAGCCAGCAGGACAGGCCCCCATGTCCCACCCCGGCCCTGAGCTATGTGGTACAGCCTCTTCCGGTGGGAGCCAGAGCCGGAGCACCCCTCTGTCAAGGTGCTCTGGGCTTCCTGCCCCAGCCCTGGTCCTCACTGACATGGACATGCACATCGAGGACCTGGGGAGAGGGACAAGAGAGCAAGTAGGCATCTGTCACAAGTGAGAAAAATGTGTCTGCTGCCAGTGCTCGGCTGGAAGGGCAGCACTGATTATCTACTTGCTGCCTGAGGAGGATGGGGCAGCGCCTATGGATGTTCCTAGCTTGGAACAGTGCAGGTAATAGTGCCAGAATGAAAATCTGTTTATACTGTTTCCAAACATTGCCCTCTTTTCCTTTAAGCTGCCCTGAGTTATTTCATCAAAAACAGCCAGAACTAATGGCAGTGTGGCACACTGGAGAAAAGCCTGGCAGGGCTGGTCTGGCTGTGTCTGCTGCTCTGCCAGGGATCCGTGTGCACACGGGGCGGCATCTGTAAAGGACCCGGGTAAGAAACGCAGTGGTCGCACTGCCCCATCCATGCATTCAACCAGCAGCATCGAAAAACTGGAGGAGAACCGGGGCTGTACTGGACAGGCTCCTGGTTACTCCCCAGGCGGCAGGGTCTACACAGCACTCACACTGCCAGGTGTCGGGATCGTCTGGGGCTGGCGGCAGGTTTCCAAGAGGACACGCGGGCTGTACACATTGCAGTGTGGCATCCCTGTGAGTCGGATCCTGCGACCAATCTAAGGGTGACAGCTCAGAGGGGAAACTGTCTTGAGGGCATGCTTTCGGTCACCTGTAGTCACTACCAACGTTGAGGTGTCCGACAGCCACCGCACGGGGACCCAGGCTGGAGTGGGCGTGGGCTCACCCCAGATGCAGGTTGAGAAGCAGCAAGCAGTGACACGGTTTTGTTCTCAACCTCTTTAATATGTAAAAGGACAGTAGAAATGGTAGTCAGTTGCAGCTTTTAATACATTCTTGGAATGCTGGCCTCCTGGGACCATTACCTTTTTTGACTCAGACAAGAGTTAAGTTTGGGAAAGACCTCGTTCCACGGGATTATGGTAGCTGATTCATCGTGAGAATCAAATAGAAACATTTCAGGCTGTGAGCTGACAGCAGAGGTAAGGACTGACAGGACAAGACAGCTGGAGCAGGGGACGACAGGCAGCCATCCTGGAATTACTCTTCTCGTAACATTACGATCTCAACATAAATTAATTATACATTCATTATGGTGTTTTAAAACAGTCAAGCCTAAATAAATTCATAGCATCAAAAATATACACACACTACAAACCTGCGTGAGCACGAGGTTTTCATTGAACAGCATCGGCCTAGGCCACACATGGGATCCTCTGCTTCTCAAGCAAATGTAGGTCTGGCTATGCTTTATAGAAAAAATAAGACAACCAAGCCTGGCCAAACCAGGGTTCTGGTGGTGTAGAAAGAGCTGAGGCCTGGGATGGCAGGGCCACTTGCAGAGCTTGAGAAGAGCAGCTGGGCTGCACCCCAGAATTTCTGACCCAAGGACCACGTGGGGCTCAGCTGTACTTCTGTCCACCAAGGGCCCAGGACCCCCCTTTGGGGAGCACTGGCTCAGACACTGACAGGCTAGCACCAGGCATCTCTGCACCTTTCAGGCCTTGCCTCCCACCAGCCTGGCCCACCGCACTCACCCGGCAGGGGGCAGTGTGGAGTGGGTTCCCTGTGAGCCCAGCACTCACTGGCTCAGGTGCCCAGGCTGGGCCTGGGCCTGGCACAGGGTATTTCACAATGCACTTTCCAGCTAAAGCCATCTGTGGTATATCTGAAATGTTTTCTTTAATGCTGAAAAAACTTACTCTAGGGGACAGAGGATGTAAAAAGAAAAGGCACATAATCAAGTCCTTAGAAATGAGGAGGTGTTTTTCGTTTTTCTTTCACTTCAGTCTAATGTAACTTCAAGCCCAAATGTTCTGGGAGGTAAACAGGCTCTTGTACCTAAGAAGACAGGGCCAGGCCGAGCTTGGGAGGAAGGGGCCGGGTCTGTGGTCCCCCAGGGTCCCTAGAGCCCTGAGCTGCAGGAAATGAGCCGCTCCTGCAGGTTTAGCAGGAAGGTAACTGGCAGGCCCTGAGAGCACCTCGCCTCAGCTCTTCCTGTCTAACTAGACAGAGCCAGGAGCAGCGCATGCACCGAGACTCATCCGAGTGGAGTGCAGTGCCCTACCCTGCCCTGCCCTGCCATCCACGCTGCCACGGCTCTGCCTGGCTACACCCTACATAATTCACTCAGCCGGGCTAGCACGGTCATGCTTTTTCAGTGAGAAGGGGACTTGCGATTGTGATGAGAGTCCTGAGGATGCGAACACCAAAACCCAGAACACCGAGCCCCCGGCCGTGTGCGCTGACTTGAGTCTTCCAGGTAAAACCCACGGCGGGTGCAGCAGCAGTAGGAACCTGGCGGTCCCATGGCCCCACGCCCCCCTCAGACCGCCCTCCCACGGTGGGGACCGGGATGTGCCAGGGAGGCTGCCAGGGGCTCGGGGGAGGATCTGGTGCTGCCGAGAGGAGAGTGCAGAGTCATCTGTGTGCAAACAGGGCTTCTGTGTGTAGGAGACGTCCCGGCAGCAGCGGCTGCTGTGGGCACAGCACCCGCCTGGCCGCCTCCTGTAAAGTGCCACGTGCCCAGGCAGGCTTCTGTGTGTAGGAGACGTCCCGGCAGCAGCGGCTGCTGTGGGCACAGCACCCGCCTGGCCGCCTCCTGTAAAGTGCCACGTGCCCAGGCAGCAGTGGGCTCAGCAAAGGGCGCCAGCAGCAGCCCCACCTGAGAAGAGCTCGCGCCACCAGGGAGAAGCAACGGCTTGCTGGCCCGGCAGGAAACAGTGCTCCTGGCACCCTCACGGAAGGGAAGAGGGCTCACGGGACACGAGGACACCATCTGACCTCGTCACATCCTCCAGCCCCGTCTCCCCAGACCCCTGTAAGACTGCTACGACTGCTTCTTCAGAGGACCAGGAGAAGACTTCACACCTTAAAAAAGGAATTCAATTTCTTTAAAAAAGAGCAACACCGGGGAGCACCCTCCCCAAGGCGTCTGGCTCACAGCTGCGGGCGGGCGGCCTCAGGACGCGTCCCTGGATATCCAGCCGCTCTCGGTGAGGAAGGTGAGGATCCGCTTCTTCAGGACTTTGTCCAGGTAGCTGGGAAGGCGGCTTTTGGAGGGGATCCCCTGCCGCTTCTGCAGGTGGTCCTTGATGATGATGGTCTTGACGGTCAAGTAGCGCGCCGGGCTCAGGTTCAGCGAGCTGCACAGCACCTTCTCGCGGTCCGACAGGAGCTCAAAGCCGGGCAGGTTCTCGATGGCCGCGAACTCACCGTCCTTGCCGTCCTCCTTGCCCCTCTTCGAGCCCGCCAGGCTCTTGTTCTCCTTGCGCCGCTCGCGCTTGTGCCGCGCGGCCTCGTACTCGGCGGACTCCTCCATCTTGGTGATGCCGTTGCGCCGGTAGCGCTGCAGCTCGCGGATCTTGGCGCGCAGCATCTTCTCCTTGTGCATGTTCTCAAACAGGTCGTCGAACTCCTTGCACGACATGAACTGGTACAGCGGCCGGAGCTTCAGCCGCAGCTCCTTCTCCTCCTTGGTGACCTTGCGCTTGGGCGCCTTCTCCTTCTCCTTCTTGTCCTTGCCCAGGAAGGCGGGCACCAGGTTGTAGTCGCGGGCGATGTTCTTGCGGCGCTGCCGCTCCTTGAGCTTGCGCACGTACATGTCCACGTGCGCGCGCTTCAGCTCGATCTCCACGTCGTCGTCGTCGTAGTTCACCGAGAGCCCGCTGATGAGCGTCTCGGCGTCCTGGTCGTACTCGATCTCGTAGTCGTCCCGCAGCGGCATGTAGCCCAGCTGCTGCTGCTCGGCTGCCGAGATGTCCAGCGGGGGCAGCGGAGTGGTGAGGCTGGGTGACAGGGGGCCCCCGCCGGGGCACGTGTGGTCGGTGACACGGTTGGGGATGGTGTCGGGGATGCAGGCCTTGCCCAGGTTCCCGTGGATGTACATGCTCACATAGTGCTCCATCACCTCCTGCGGGGTCCGGGAGGCGCCCACGTGCGCAGCCATGTCCTCCTAGGTGACAGAAGCAGCCGTCAACCCCAGCAGCGCCCCCAAAGGCCCCTGACCGTGCCCGGAGGCAGCTGCACCGCTTCCCTGGTTCCCCAGTGGGAGGGCACCCCGCACTGGTGTCGCGCCTCCAGGGCCTTCACGAGCAGACACGCGATGAGCACGGCAGGACCAGGATGCCGGCGGGGGTGCCTGCCCCGGCTTGGTGCTCGGGGAGCGCTGCTTGTGCCTTTCCTCGGAGGTGACTGCATGTGACAGGGGCACACAGCACCTTCCTGCTCACGAGGTGAACCGCGGCTCTACCCACCCCAGCTGAGCACAGGCTCCTGCAAGCAGGGGGCCCAGAAACACAGGCCTATTAATGGGAGGAAACTGTCAGACTCCCTCAATCCTTTCCTCTGCCAAGAGGCCTCTTCCTTAAAGTCAACCGCCAAAGCCACTTCAGAAAGTAACTGCCCAAATGCGCACTCATTCAACCGGCCGCCACTTCTCGGGGCCTGCCCATGCCCCTGCCCCGCGGGAGTGGGGTGAGGCAGCCAGCGGCTGGAAGTCAGGCTGGCTGCCAGTGGAGAGCTCGGGTAGGGGCAAGCAGGCCTCCTCCAGGACACACACCTGAAGCCAGGGCCGGCCCTCCGGAGCAGAGCACAGCTTCTGGCCTGGCTGGACTTCCATGACTCCTCCTTTCAAAACCTACCAGCATCCAGGACCTTCACTTTATAGTCCCGTAAACATTCAGACTGTTTCGGGCTGGGAACACTGACCAGGCCAGGCTGTGAGACGCGGGCTGGTGGCCGCCGGCTCGGCCTGGGATCCTCCCCTGTGAAGGAGGCAGCGGGCCCTGTGCTCTGGACGTCACTGAGCACAGGCCAGGAGCAGCCGCTGAGGCACTCACTTCCTGTCTTCCCACCTGCAGTGACCACTGGGGCAGAGAAAGTGCTGGCAGCAGTACCAGCTGGCAGCTTGGTGGCTTTCCTCCTCAGCACCACCTCTGCCCGTGGCCAGGAGGAGGGATGTGAGCCGCGACAGGGCCTCGGAGGCCGGCACCATGCCCACTTCCCAGCCACAGAGGGTGCTGGTTTCCCAATGGCTCAGCCATGCCGAGGAGACTGACTCAGGACCCTGTTTAACGTTCTGATCTGGAAGATTCTACAGCAGCCCCTCTGCCAGCCTCCAGACAACATCTTCCACTGGGAAGCATCTGAGATCTGCAGGCACCCTCCCCCACCTGTGCCTGCCAGGCCCCGTCCCTGGCCAGACCACTGCCCATCCTGGCGGAGGTGCCCTGTGTCACGGCTGGGTGCCCAGGTGCGTCACGTGACCTCTCTGCTCCTACTCCTCCGCTGACTGGAGGGCACAACAGGATGGGCTCCGCAGGTCCCCGCAGAGCCCGGGCCCTCTGGAGCCTTGAGACCCTGTTTCAGTCCTCCACCTTGCTGCCACCTGGCGGCGGCCCCTGCACTTACGGGTTTTGTTGGGATTAAAAACAGACAGAGGCCAGGGCGCCTACAGACAGGGCCTCACCCAGACCTTGCTCACAGCTGGAGGATGAAACTTCAGGGAACCATGCAGGGCCAGGGCTCAAGCTGCCAGGAAGGCTCCTGGCATGGCTCCCCAATCCAGGGCCCCAGACCCTGCTGTCCCCGCTCCTTGCCCACATCTGCTGTGCAGCCCCAGGCAGAGGCATCCTCTTCCTTCACAGAAGCCTCCAGACACAGGCGCCACCCCAGACCCAGGGCCCCCACCTGCCCGAGTGCCTTAAGTCCCTAAGGTGAGGGCACAGGGCCTGGGAGGATGGCAAAGTCCTAAGCCTGAGGGTGGGGACAACTGACAACAATGGGAATGCGTTTATGGCCACGATCCAGACACTGAAAAATGCTAAGGCGGTAAGCTTTATGTTCAAGTATTTTACCAGTAAAAATAATGAAAGGGGTTTGTTTTACAATACTGTGGATTAAATCCAGGGGCTTGTGCATGCTAGGTACGTGCTCTACAACTGAGTCCTTTTGATTTTATTTTGGGACAGGGTCTCACTAACTTGCCCTGACTAGGCTCAAACTTGGGATCCTCCTGCCTCAGCCTCCCAAGTACTGTCCTGGGTTACAGTCATGCATTACCCTGCCCGGCCATTGACACTATTTGAAGCCACACATCTGTCACTCCACCTCAGCAGTTCTAGAGAGGGGTCCCTGGCCTCGGGTCAGGGACAGGGGTGTGGCACTGCACATTCAACTCACCCTTCTGGTGTTCCGGGCACACTGAAGTTTGGGAAACTCGGCTCGGCACAGCCCTATTCATTCTGGCCAGTCATGCACCCAAGCTCTTCCGTCACCATTGTGGGGCCCAGATCCCAGCCCCCTCACTCCTGGAGGCCCTGCTCAGCCCTGCTGCCCCGGATGAGGCAGGTGTCCCAAAGCCAAGCCTCCTCACCTGGATCAGGAGGAAGATGGGCACATCCACCCACACTCCCCTCCGGCCTGGATCCAACACCCGCCCACCGCTGGCTGGTGCAGGTCCCCTCAGCCACAGGAGCTGAACCGGAGAGTCATCTCACACACCCCCACCCCTCCCACCCAGCAGCACTGCCAGTTCACAGACCTCTCAGCTCTCGCCGGGTCTGAGCACAGAGGCTGCCTGGGTGAACCAAGGGCCACACCTCCCGCCCCAAATGCCACCCCTCATGATGCCCACCCTGGAACGAGCCTGTGCTTCAGTGGGTTCCTGGTGAGGAGTGTACCACCTCACAGCCAGATGGAGCCCCTCGCCACAGCCCCAGACCCTGTGGCGGAGCCGGCCTTCCCACACTGCCCCCTCAGGACAGCGCCATGGAAAACCTACCTCTCCTCCCCTAAGTCTCAACTTGCTGGAGGCTCAGTGCCACACACGTGTAATCTCAGCTCTCAGGAGGCTGAGGCAGGGGGCTCTCCTGTGTACAAGGTCAGCATGACTGCTAAACCCAGTCTCAAAAAAAAAAAAAAAAAAAAAAAGAAAAAAAAACAAGTCTCAAACTGTCTTCCAACACTACACTTCTGTCACATTATCCCAGCAGATCTGCGGCCTCCAGCTCTGAAGCACTGCGGACAGCCAGTCTGAGGCCATCAATGCTCTGCAGATCTGACGCACGGGTCACTGCATGCTGGCCAGATACCCGCTCACTGCCATGTTCTCGTCCCCTGCCCACCGTCTCGCTGTAAAAACACCTGTGCAGACTGGGCCACACTGCTCATCCCAAACCTTGCTGCCTACATCCTGTTCCCTCCTAGCACTGCATCACAGGCTGCCACGATGTTGTGAACTTTAGCAACGCCCCTGTGAATCCCACAACCAACAGTGCCACCCCAAGGCCATCTGTTACCATTTGCCACCTGAAATTAGCACTTAGCAGGTCTGCATCGCTGTCCCCAAAGCCCATGTCCAATCTCTGGCCCGCTCCCTTCGATGGCCACAGCAGGCTCGCGCTGGCCCAGGCCTGCCACCTGCGGGGCCATATCACTTAAGGCTCTTACCCCGTGGGACGCTGGCTGCAGTCAGCCTGTGGAGCTCAGCGGACTCCTGTAAGTCAAGCACCCAACCCCACAGGCTGCTGTGTAGACCACAGATGCGTCCAGGAGGAAGAGGCCAGCAAAGAACAGGCGCAGGCTAACCGTCCTAAGTAGCTACTGCTGGGCAAGGACAGAGCTCTATGCACTTCCACGCTGTAGAAAAGCCTCAGGGGAAGAAAACAAAATGCAGAGGGTAAAGCAGCCAGCCCGAAAGGGCACAACCACAGAGGTAACAACAAAGCCACTTCTCCTGGAGCAGGGGCAGCCCCTCAGGCTGGCCCTGAACTCCAGCAGCAAGCAGGGCCCTGCCCAGCCCGCCCTACACTCTAAGGGTACTCAGGCTCCAAGGCCCTTTCCCCTAGGGCCCAGGCCCTAATCCAGCAGAGAGACTCCATGGCACTAGCCACAATCTGCAAGCACCCTGGGTGGTACAGATGGAAAGTGCTGCTTGAACAAAAAGCCCTCCCCACGCCAGCCCAGGTTCGTGCTAGGCACCCTGCACAGGTCCAGGTGTGGGGATCTGTGTGCTCTCCACAGTGTGGCAGCGAAGCAGTGCAGATGATGTGGTATCGGGCAAGCCCGGACCCTGCAGCCATCCCAACGTCCTGCCCAGCGCAGCTGAGAAGAGATGTGGAAAGACAGACACAGAGCTCAGCTCGCTGCCCCTGCTCAGCATCGCTCTGCCCCACCAGCTATTTTCAACAGCTTCTGTGGTGATAACCCTAAAGAACCGGTGGGGAAGGGAAGTCCTCTGACCACTGAGGTTAGGCAGAGGGATCAGACAGGAGTCACGAGCCACGCCTGAGGGAAGAACATTCCAGGCAGCAGGAATGAAAGATGTGACGAAGACCTGGCAGGGGCCAAGATTAAACTAAGTCGACCAGAAGGCCACCAAGGGCCCACAAGAAGCAATTTATATTTTCAAAGAATAACTGTGATTATGGGTTGTAGAAGACAAGGGTAAAGCAGGAAAAGCAATCACAAGTGGCAAGAGGTCACCCACCACCTGCCTGCACTTCGGTCACTGGCAGCGGTTGGACCCTGCACACTCCAAAGAGGGCGGGTGCTGCACTGACAACGCAAGGCTTTCAGGATGGCTCCTGGTGCGCAGCCTGAGCAGAGTGGGGCCATGGGGGTTGACCGGGTCACCCTGGACGTCTGAGAAGGCAGCCTGACAGACATGGAGGGCAGGGTGCATGCACACAACACTTGAAGCTCTCAGGAGGCCAGGATGAGGGCTTCTCTCCTTCCCGGCCCTTCACCTTTGTCTGATCTGCACACGGCAGGCACCTGACATGCATTAACAAGCAGCACTTGAAGACCAAGTGAGGCAGAGGCTTTTGCAGGCTAGTGATCACAATGTTGCAGATTAAGTAAGAACCCATACAGCTGCATCCGCCCTAAGGAGTTGCGAGGAGAATGAAGCACCCTGGCTGCAGAGTGGTCCCCCGGGGCTGCGCTCTATGAAGAGGAATGCAAAGGAAATTACCGCAGCACAAGTTGGGGGGTGGGGACACTGCCATAGAAGTGGCAGCAGGTGACAACCCGGGGACCTCACTGTACCGGGAAAACTATGGAAGGGTTAGGATCCAGTCTCACCTCCCCTGCCTATCAGAAAGTCTGAAGATGGTCACATGCCCTTGATAATTACGGTCACCATACAGATGAAGAATAGAAAGAGTTCTTCGGAGACCCCTGGAGAAGCGCCCGTTTCCCTCTCCCACAGAAAGGTCCGGGCACACTACCTGGCTGGCCTTTGCTCCCAGCCCGCCTTCCCTACGGAAACCTGGCAGACGGAGGGAGCCCAGGCCTCCCGGAGCAGTCTTTGTTCACTACGTGCTGGTCACTCGGCACACGGTGTCCGGGGTGTTATGGCCACCTGCAGAGAGCCTGGCTCCCGAGGTCAACCCCAGAAGGCACCAGGGTCCCGGGTGCAGAGGAGGCTGTCGCGGCGCCCTGCCGTCCCGC
>NW_022900947.1:3226718-3250706 GCF_012274545.1 Fukomys damarensis
GCGAGGCCGAAGCGCCGAGCGGAAGTTAGACGAGCGTGCTACGCCCCTCAAGGCGCGAGCTCGCACCTGTGTCCAATCAACCGCGCCCACCCACGATAGCGGCCTCCTATTGGTCTGCTCCTGCCTGGAGGCGGGGCTAGAGGGCGGGGCGTCGGGCTAGCGCCTGGCCAATCGTAGGCTCCACCGCGCGCGCCCCTGGTTGCCCGGGAAACCTAACAGCTTGCAGCCGGTGTCCACCGCCCGGGCCCACAAGGCGAAGATGGACAGCCCGTCCGAGCAGGCTGGAGACACTGCGAGCGAAGGCGAAGATGAGGACAGCCTGACCTTGCGGCCAACGGAGATCAAAGACAGCCCCGGCCCCCAAACCCCCACCGAATCCGAGGAGCCACAGCTGGAGCTGGAGGCTGCGGCGGCGGAGGAGGCGGAGGTGGAGGCTTCCGAGCGAGGCGCCGCCGCAGACGAACAGCCCGCGGCCCCGGAAGAGCTGGCGGCCATCGAAACTGCGGGCGAGGACGAGCCCAGAGAGCCGGAGAGGCCGGCTGAGCTGGAATCCGAGCCCGAGGAGGCCAAGCCGCGTTCTGAAGGCAGCTCAGAAGAGGCGGTGGACCGAGAGAAGGGCGAGGCGGAGGAGCCCGCGAAGAAGAAAGCCTCGTTCCGAGCGTCGCTGCAGCTGCCCACGATCCGCGAGGACAGTGCAGCGGCCTGGCGGGTTGCCACAGAGAGAGCGAGACGTGAGGAGGAGGAGAAGGGGGAGGACGAGGAGGACGAGGGGCAGGGTGGGGAAGGGCGCCGGCGGAAGGGTGAGAAAGAGCGGATACACGGGAGCCTGGGCGGAGGGGAGGACGAGGAGTGGTCGGACGAGGAGTGGTCGGACGAGGAGTGGTCGGACGAGGTGCGGAAGCTGCAGGAGCAACAGCTGCGCAGCGAGCTCCTGGAGCAGTACCACGCCCTGGTGGTGGAGCGCTCCCGCTACCAGCGCTACAACACGTACCTGCAGCAGAAGATCCGCGAGGCGCTGCGCAGGAAGAAGGGCCTGGACTCTGCCGCGGAGCAGCCGGACAAGGGCCCGGAGCCCGAGGCCCCCGAGAAAGAGCAGGCGTACTTGCACTGCCTGGCCACGCTGGAGGAGCTGAGAAAGCAGGAGTTGGACGACCTGGAGTGGTACCGGAAGGAGGTGGGCCGGCTGGAGCAGCAGTGCCAGGAGAAGCTGGCCAGGGTGGACGAGGAATGGCGCCGCTTCCAGGCTCTCAAGAAGCAGGTGGTGATGCAGGCCATGGGCAGCTGCCGCACACAGGGCGAGCGCCAGGCTGCTCTGCGAGAGGTGGAGCAGATCCAGGCCCTGGAGGACAAAAAGGAGAAGGAGATGAGCGCTGTGCGGCTGGAGAACGTGCAGCTGAAGCAGAGCCTGGCGCATTTCGAAACCAGGATGAGGGCCCAGGAGGACTTGGCCGAAGGGCCACTGCTCATTGATTTTGAGCAGCTGAAGATAGAGAACCAAACCTTCAATGAGAAGGCGGAGGAGCGGAACGAGGAGGTTCTGAAACTGCGCGGCAAGGTGACCAACAACGTGCAGATCATATCCCACGTGAAGGAAAAGCTGCACTTCATGGACCTGAAGAACACGTGCAAAAAGATGGCGCTTTTGGGGATCGAGGCTCAGGTGGCCTTGAGAAGGGACATCTTGACCAAGACTAAGCAAGCCCGCGACAGCCTGCGGGTGGACAACCACAAGCTGAATCAGAAGTGCGGGCTGCTGGGCAAGGAGTCGCTCCTCAGGGACTTGGAGGAAAAGGCAGACAAGACCCAGCTGCTCACTCAGCGCCTGGAGTCCCTGAAGCGCCACCACGCTGGGCTCGCCCTGTCCTGCAAAGGTGTGAAGCAGAAGATGAGAGAAGCCAGAGCCTTCCTCCCCTCCTGACCACACCGGCCAGTGCAGGCTGGGTAAACTTTAACTTCATTCGCTTTTACCCTCCGTGGCTGCCATTCCTTGAGACCGGTTAAAATTGGGATGCGATGATATTTTTGTTTCTTCACTTTTCATGTAAGGAGGTTTTAAAAGCTGAACCAGTGGGCAGAGTACGGAAAAATTCCTGTGTATTAAATTCTCTTTGTACTTATTAAATTGCGTAGTCCTAAATCCCTCTCTCAACTAGAAGCTCACTTACTTTGTGTGTAACCGGAACTGGGATGGATTTTTAAAAATCCAGAAGCGGGTAGTGGTGATACAGCTGGGGTGGTGATCACAGCCCTCAAGAGGCTGAGGCAGGAGGATTGCAGTGAGTTTGAGGCCAGCCTGAATTACATAGCAAGACCTTGTCTCAAAACAAACAAAAAAGTTTGTTAAATAAAATGCAGAAACAGAAGAGATGATCAACAGGAAAAGGAGCTGGTGTTCTATCATCTTCCTTTTCACTGGAGGAAGCTCAGTTTAGTAATCAGTAATGTCTGTTTCTGCCTCAGTAACAGTCTTCAGTAGGAAGTCCACATTTTCCTGGATCCTCTGAGGAAATGCACTGATCACACACACACACACACACACAAAGGCATTTTGTTTTCCAGTCATTTTTTAAAACAAAATGGTGACTGTATTGTTCCACCAGGTGCAAAGAACACGGAGCAGTGGCTGCTGCCAACATAGACGATAGCCTGAATTCAGCTGGGTGTGGGGTCAGGACAGAGCACCTCCTGTTCCCACACTGAAGTGGGTCATGAGAAAGAGGACCTGCTTTTGGTGCTGAACACTTAAAGAATGGCAGAAACCCACTCTGCAGGTGGCTTGGCCAGCTGTGAGGTTACTGGCACTGTGTCTTTTGCTGACATGATTTTATTTTCTAGTGTATTCTCTCTGAAGTCAATGAAAGTGCAGTTCTTTTCTAATGCCATGGTTTGAATACACTTTTTGTGATACCACACAATGAGGGGAAAGAAAAACTCTGACTTGGCTTCTACTCTCCCTTTCTCACTAGAACTGGCCTTCTACCCTGCCATCGAGGCCTAGGTGAAATGCCAAACCGCTGCAAACAGAATGCTTTCCCTGTGGCTCTGGCTAAAAGCAGCTCGATTCTGCTGCCTGGGACGCTTCCCAGTGAGACTGGCCACGGTGCTCAGGTCTGGACCACGCAAGTGGCTTTCTCTGGAATGCCATCCTTTAGCTCTCGGGCCCACTGGCGGAAACGTGTGTTTCCAGCCAACTTCAACCTGGCAGTGGTTGGCCCCCTGGACACTCCCCTGGCCAGCCTGAAAACCAGGCACAGGCGACCCCTTCGATTGCAGACGTGAGAGAAGTTTGCTGATATGGGTGTTGCTTTTGGCTGCAAAGCAAATGAGCCCTACAGCAAGGACTACACAGCCAGTCACTGTTTCCTCATTACAGTACCTCGTGCTGGAGATGGTGCAATTAATTAGAAGACATGAAAAAAAAATTAGAAGACACTCGGGCTGATTACCTCCTAATGTGGTTTTCTAATTAGATTACGGGAGAGCACTTAATCATGAGAGACACATTTACAAACTGTTTGAGATAGATAACCTTGGAGGAAGAATCCGCAGACCCAAACACTCTTTATCCCTGAGGTCCCACTGCACCGCTGTCCACAGCCCACAGAGGCCATCAGCCACAGCGACCATCTCCCAGGCTGTCTTGCCCAGCTAAGACCAGGTCCCCGAAAACCAAAGGCTTGTCCCTCACCCTGGCCAGCAGCCAGCACAGAAAGCATTAATTAAAGTTGCTGAGTTCATACATTGGTACACTGCCAATCTCTTCTGTTTTCTGCACAGAAGTGCTCTTTGAGGGCTGGGGATGTAGCTCCGTGGTGCCACTGCCTGCCTTGCAATCGCAAAGTCCTGAGTTCGATTCCCCAGTATAAAAAAAAAGTGTTCTTTGAGAGCGCTGAATCCTAACCACTAGACCACCAGGGACGATAAAAAGTGTTCTTCGAAGCAGAGGCTATGGAGAGCGGGCTGGAGGGATCCTGCTCCCCACCCACAAGTCCTGGAGCAGCCACCAGTTTCCTGTGCCCGCCCCCGTGTGTCCATCCTGCGCTTTTCTATGCAATCTCCACACAGCAGACACCAGCATCATTTCTCCTTCAGGCATTGCTAAGACCTACACTGGACTGGAAAATAGTGACAGGCAGAAAGAGGATGGCACCAAGGAAGGGAAGTGGAGCGGCCGGCCGAGACTCGCAGTCCCAGGGGTGCTGCTGGGGAAGGGGACGTCGGGCCCAGCAGGAACTGCACAGCCCAACGAGGGCCACTGCTCCTGCAGGGCCTCGGGCAAAGTGAGACTTGTCTGCTGTCCTCGCCCAAGAGTATGGGGTCTGACAGGGAAACACTTCCTTTGTGAGCGGAAATTAGTTTTGGTGACTTACCTCTGCATTTGAAAAACACACTTTCTCTCTGGATGACTCCCCTGCAGCCATGATTTAGGGTTTTGGCATTGAGATGGGGTGCCCGTCCATAAAATAACATCAGGGCACCGTGACAGCAGCAGTGAGAAGTCCCCAGACACTGGGAATGGAAAGATCCTCTAGTTCTGAATAGCTAGTGACTAATATGCACATATTTTAACAACGCTATGTTCCCCTGTAGATTGAATGAATGTAATAGGAATCGAATCCAGAAGCACAAGCCCCACCCCCCTTTATTTCGAGACAAGGTCTCACCAAGTTGAATTGCCTGGGTTGGGCTTGAATTTGTGATTCTCCTGCTTCAACCTCCCACAGTGCTGGGGTCACAAGTGTGCCCTGCCAAGCATGAAATGCTTTTAATTTTTTCAACTGACCAGCCTTCTAACATCTCACCCAAAGGCTGCCAGTGACCAGTACAGGAGGGATCTAGAAGACAAGTCATGGTACGGAGATGTTGGAACCAGGATGACCTCAGACAAAACACTTTGCCTAAGGGTCAACATACTCATTTCTTTGTGCTTTTGTGCTTCTGCCAAATTTTATATAATGACATGTATTTAATTAAGGAGAAATCTTTTTATTTTTTAAAATATAAGTTCAGTGGGGCCAGGGATTTAGCTCAGTGGTGCTGGGTCTGCCTGGCAAGCACTAGGGCCCTAAGTTTGATCCCTAATACCGAAAAAAATAAATAAATAAATTCAAGAGTTAAATAAGACACTCAAAGTTTACATGGCAAAGGCAATAGCTCTGGGTTGTTTTGAGGGGATTTAGGGGCATATTTTTTGACAGGGTCTCACTGTGTAGTTCAGACTGCTCTTGAACTCACTATGTAGTCCGGGCTGGCCTCAAACTCCTGGTGATCCTCCTGCCTCTGCCTCTTGGGTGCTGAGATATAGTCACCATGCCCGGCTTTTTGTTTCTGGGTTCTTGTGGTTCAGTTCAAGAAGCCCTCATCTCTGTTTAGTCTTCACAAACTAGTGCATAGCCACTGGGGTCCCCTTGGAACCTTTGGTTAAAGAAAAGGAAACTGAGGCTTAGAGACTCAGAAAAGTCTCCAGGGTGGCAGAGCTGCACCTTGTGCTCAGCCTCCAGCCAAGCTGCACCCTCAGCTTGGGTTTGCTTCTGGTTGGCGCAGTTCTCACCTCCAGGTCAGGGCGAGAAACTGAGGAACACCACCAAGACAAACCGTGAGGCTCCCGCGGCCATGGATGACTGGTTTTGTTGTAATGTTCAGGGAGGACGCTGCCTTGCTCCAGAGCCCCCGCCACAGGCTCAGCACCTGCAGGGTCCTGGCCCAGCAGGGCGGCACGCTGTGCTCCAGGCCTCTGAGGTCCATGGGCACTTTACGGTGTGGCCAAGTTCCTGGGTAGGCAGGCCAGGGCCTAAGTATCATCTGAGACACCAGGCACACTTGGCACCATGATATCCCCAAAGGCGCATGTAATCAAAGGCCAGGCAAGCGGAAGGTGGCAGGGTTATGGGGTGCCCTGGAGTCCCAATCCCGAGTCTGGACCACAGCTCTGCCACCTTGGGGTATAGGAGCCTAAGAAACCACTTCTCTTGGAAGCAGGGATGAGGAGTCTTCCACAGAGCTGCTGTGGAGATGAAACGTTCACTGGCCCAGAGTCCAGCACGGTTGGGACAGGCAGCCAGTGTTCAGCAATGTGACCGTGTCAGATGCCACCTCACCACACAGGGTGCTGGTCAGAGGGAAGCCATTTGCCTGAGGCAGGGGCAGGCCGGCAGCTGAGGGTCCTGTTGGGACCCAGACTGCAGGGAGTGGCACTGGGGCAAAGTCTCCCACCTGGTCCTCAGTGCCTGTAGGTGACAGAGCCACCTCCTCTTAGGGCTCCTCCCTGAGGAGCAACCTGGAAGGAAAAGACACTTGGGCCGACACTCACCTGCCTGCCTCTCAACGACCCCTGGCCTCGCCCTCACCACCACCCGAGAGACGCCCAGGGCGCCGGGCCGGGCCGGGCCAACCCTCGCTGCCTGCTTGCAGGCTTCTGGCGAGGTTCCTGAGGGGATGCGAAGCATCCTTAGCCCGATGGTGGGCACGGAGTAAGCACCAATTCCTGCGAGGACCAGGTGGTTGACACGGTCGGGCAGAAGCCGCAGACAGGGCCCAGAGCCCTTCGAGGCCCAGGGCAGGGCTCGGCTCTGGACTCCGACCGCACTGCCTCTGTTCAGAGGCCCAGCGATGGACGCTAGGGCATCGGGCAGCTCAAGGGCCACAGTCAGATCCCTGCCATGCTTCAAAGTGAGAGTTCAACTTTACAACCCAACAACAATGAATGTAGCAATTTACATGACTTTTATTTAATAAAACCACATATTTACAATTCAAAAAGTCCTTGATACTTTACTAAGATTAAAGGTCACTGTACAAGCGATTAAAACACGGTAGTAGGAAGCGCTATCAGGAGTTTCTACTAGCAAACTCTTCAAAAGTAGCCTGGAGGTGCACAGTCCCCAAACAAGGCCTCAGGGACCCGCGGAGGGAAAGGGGCAGCCCCGACCTGGAGTCCGAGGGTCACCAAGCAGGGGCAGGAAGTGACTCGGGCTCCTTGGGCAGCGTCTCTGCATCCGTTCAAGGTGAGGACAAAGCCCACAGGCCACCGCCGGGCAGCACAGCTCTGCGCACAGGGTCCAGGGACACACCCGACTCCTGCAGTCCTAACAGGCCGCCAAGCCTGGTCTGGACTACAGATGCGGTCAGCGCTCCAGACTGGCACGGGGTCCTGCCTGAAATGCAGTGCACACCCACATCTTTGTGTCAGAGAGCTGGGCAGGAAACGCTAAGAGAAGGGCTGGGAACTCGGAACTGGCATTCGGAACAGGCTGCCCAAGGCCGGGTGCGCCACCTTCGTAGGGCTTGCGGAACATCTCTATGTACAGTAAGAAAATATATACACCTTCTGAAGGACGGGAAGCCCACACATGGAATGCTACCGAGCACATCAGTGAGGAAGGACTAGTGCAGGGCTGGGCAGCCCATCTCCGCAGGCCACGGGCCTGATGTCCGGAATGGCAGGGTCTAAGGGCAGCACCCCCTCCAGGTTGGCTGAGGCAGAAGTGGTACCGTGATGCCCTGCAGCCTCCTGGGAAACTCAAGTGAGATGCTGGGGAGAGGAGATTCCAGGAGCAGGGATATAGGTGCGGTAGGATGGGGCATGGGGATGCCCATGGCTCGGCCACCTGCCTGAGTCCCACTAGGGGCAGCAGGCAGAGACCTGTGAAGTCTGCAGCCATCCCAAGCCACAGGCTGCACCGTCACCACGAGGGGTCTCCCCTGGGGCTGGAAGTATGGCTGAGGAGAGCTGTGGCGTGCAGACCACACAGGCACTTGCAAATGATGGCCTCGACCCAGGCCTCCTGCACCCCAGGGACCAACATGCCCGAGAGCGGACGGGGTTACCACATGGGAACCCACTTCCACAGTATGGGGCTGTCCTTTGGATGCGTGTGTGGAAAACCCCATTTCTGTGAATCTGGATAATCAAATTTCTTATACAAAGTTCTCAAAATACTCAAGGAAGAGCTAGAACAAAAACATTTGCCAATGAATTCAGAACAAGAAAGGGCTGACGGTCCTGAGAGGAGAATTTGCCGAGACCATCTGGACCACTTGGCGGTGCCTTGCTCCTCCATCCTGACCACAGCTGGTGATGTGCATCATTTCGAGCACGGCACTTAGGACAGATCCAGCCGCTCAGGTGACGGGCGGAGAGGGACCTTCTGGTGGCGCAGGGCGAGATCTCGGCCTGACAGTGTTTCCAGGGCTGCACCTGCCACACCACGGGAACAATCTTCATCCTCTTCTGCCCTCCCCTCCTCTGGGGCTGCCACTGGCTCTCCGCCCTCTTCTGTGGCCTTCTCTGTGCAGCTCCCCCGCTCCAGCCTCCCACTGAGGCCACAGGCAGCCTTCCTGTCTGCTGCTCATCTGAGTCCAGGAGTACAGCCAAGGCTGAGGCCAGCGCCGGTGGGCTCACGTTCAGGATGTCTTTGGTACGTAGGCTTTCAACGTGACCTCCACCTCTGAAGAGATTATCTCAGAAATTACGCCAGCAAGCCAGCAATTCCTTTCTTTTCTAAAACGAGGGCCGGCAACACCTCAGGCCTCCCAAGTGACACTGCTCATGCACCCGGCTAAGAAAATTGTGACATATTTCCAGTAGTTGGCATCACAGCGCCACAATTTAATGAACTCTGCTGACATAGAGGAGAGGGAGGGGTCGGCCACTGACCCATCTTCAGCCAAGTGGGAAGCACAGTGCTGGCCACGGCCGATGCCAGGGCACTGGTCCACGGAGCTGCTTAAGGCTAAGCCTGGGTTTTATTCTTTTGAAGCTCTTTAGTTTTGTTTGTTTAAGGCCAATTCCAGGGTCAGGGTCAGGACCAAAGGTTCCAAGAGCCCCTGTTCGCTCCGCAGCCAGGTGCAGACAGTGGCGCCACCAGGATGTGCCTTGGGGCAGTGCAAGGGCCTGCAGCTTCAGTGCCTGAGCGCCGGGCTGCCCTTCTCCTGTTCCCGGCTGTCCTTCTGCAGCGCTGCCAGCACCTGGAAGCAGAGGAGACCCGGGGTAGCTGGGGTGGAGGGACAGACGGCAGCACTGCCAGCACCCCACCTCTTCCCGCCTCCCCGGCCGGCCCAGCCCAGCTGCACAGCGATCTCCCTCTCCCATCTCTGGATGTGGGCAGCACCCACACCGCTCCTCGGTGACTCCCTCCACGGCTGGAACCCCACCCGGCAGCCCGGGGGCACTCCTGGCCCTGCCCTGGGCCTGGCGGTGGACGTCAGCTCACCAGGCGCCTTCCCACCGCCCTTTCTCCGCTCTCACGGCACTTGCCTCAAACCTCTATTTAACACGGCCGGCGGTGCAGCGACTGCCTGGCAGATCTGGCAACAGCAGAGGCCCCGCATGGCAGCCCGGCTCATGCCACACAGACGCTCGGGGTGCTGCTGGGCCGGCACTGTCTGCACAGCTGTCTGAGGTGGCAGTGCCCACTTCGAGGAGGGAACTCAACTCTGTCTGGCTTTAAAGCAGAGGCATTTGGGTGGCACCATGCCACGCCGAGCCCCAACGCTCAAGAGTAAAGCAGAAACGCTTTTGGTAAGTTTCAATGCGTTGCCCGAAAGAAGTAGAAACACTTGCATGTCTGGAAAAAGCTCCCACCCAGAACCTAAGAACCGAGTGGGCCCCAATCCCATGAGATCCATCCAACTGCACAAAACCCCCACTGCCCGCGCCCTGCCAGGCTGACTTCTGCCCCTCCACCCCTCGCCCCTTCTCAGAAAGAGCCCCACTGTTCGGGTAAACCTCGTCCACTCTCACCACTTCGCATCCCCTCAAATGAAGGAAGCAAAGAGCAGCCCGGGGTCTGATAGCTCCCTCTGGGACCTGGGCCTGGTAGGCACACGCGGAATGGAGGTGGTGGGAGAGGCCGGATCCACAGCACAGCCACAGCCCGCGCGGGCCCAGGGCCGGAGGGACCCTGCTCGGCTCCGGCTCTGCTGCTGCAACTTAAAACCTTCATTTTCCAGCGAGGCCCATGTTCCCATTTGCACCGTGTGCACCTTCGTAACAGCTCTGCTGAGGTAACTCACAACTCGCCCAGAGCACTTCTGGTGTCACCCAAGGCCACACCCCAGCAGCCACACCAAGCACTGTGTAAGAGGACAGGGGCAGCAGGACACGCCTGGGTGGCCGGACAGAGGCCGAGGTGAAAGGCACTGAACCATGCACTTCCAAACGGGGAGCTTATGGTGTCTGCTAACAGCCAGGACAGATGGCCTCGCTGCACAGGGAGCTATCTTGCACCAACCCAGCACCTGGTTGGGTTGAAGGCCGGGGGTCTGTTTATGGGAGCTTGGGGGCCCAGACAGAGGGCTGCTGCGGGACAAAGAGCCTGTGTTCTTCCACAGATGGGTGGGCAGGGCACAAGGGCAAAGGAGGAGCACACATCCTCTCTCTTCCTTTGGCCCATCACGAGGCCTTCCTGGGATCCTGGCTCACAAAAGAAAGCCACTGACGTCCAAACTGAACAGTGATGTTTGACAGTAACTTCTGGAGTGAAAACACTATACACCTCTGTTAAAAGGGCCCGTGTGGTTTGGAAAAGACATTTACAGATGTCACACTGTCCTGGGCTCCCGTGAGAACACAGGTGCACACGCACACACATGTGCGCACACACACACACGCAGCTAAAAGGAAATGGGCTGTGCACCACAGTCCCTCACGCTGGAGGACGAGAAGGGCTTCGCTACTCTGTTCTGTTCTAGTTCACACATCCTCTGACTCAAACGGAAACGCTGACTGCAGGACAGCACTGCCTGGTGTGACGAAGGCACAAGTCTCCACAGGTATCAGCCCACTGGGGCCCAGGACTCAGCGAGGCCAAGCACAGGCAGGAACAGGACTGAGGTGGGCCAGGGCTTCCCTTGCAGGACGTAAAGCCTGGAGCCAGAGAGCACCACTGACTCCACAGGGCCAGGACTATAAGGGACATCAGAGGACTCGAGAGGAAGGCCTAAGCCAGAGCTGCTCATGCACGCAGCCACTGGAACCACCGCAGAGCACAAAAGGGAGGGACTGTGAGGGGCTGGCCTCCCTCCATCAGCAATAGGCTGGGCCAAGCAGCTCCTGCCGAAGGGCCCTGTCCTAAGCAGGGCTCAGCCAGTCCCTGGCATCGTTTTAAGGGGAGGAGAAGTTGCCAGTGCCCTGCAGAAAGGGGCTTTGCCTTCGCACCCACACCTCCGGCTGGCGGAGACCCTCGGAGCAGGCCGAGGCAGAGGGAGGACCACCCTGCTCAGTGGCCCTCAATCCTCCAGGAAGGAGGGACAGGAGCCGCTCACCTGTGCCCACTTCTTGTTCCGACTCTGCATCTGCACGGTGGCGATGGCCACGAACACCTCATCTGCCGGCAGGTCCTCAGGCAGCCGGGTCAGGAACTGGGCGATGTGGATGAAGTCCATCCTGGTCAGGATGTCCTCGAACAGCTTCAGGATACCCAGGGCCGTGCGGAAGAGGAACTCCTCCCCATCCCGGCAGAACACGTCCCAGATGCGGCAGGCCAGGTCCAGGGGCAGGGACTTGCTGTACAGGGTGAAGATCCTGGGGAGGGCAGAGAGCTCAGACTGAGGGGGGTGCACAGGAAGCACTGTGAACCCCCACCCGAGTCAGTGGGCGCCCGCACGGTTTACGCTGAACAGTGGGCGGGCCGGAGCACTACCGGCTTGCTCATGGCCATCTATCCACCCCCTGCAGCTGGGTGACACGGTTAACAAGCCAGGATGCCTGCCCCCAGGGCTCCGTGAAGTAAGAAGGAGGCACAGAAACGTGATTCCAGGAGCACGCACAAGCGACCCAGGCGCAGGCAGGCACAGTGGCTTCCCCAAGGCCTCACCCCTTGCCTGTGGATGGCAGCTCTGTCCTGTGTCCTCGTGGCCGCCCAGTGTCCCCTGTACCTCGCCTCCCAACAGTCCTCTGCTCCTGTATCCATCGAGCCTTGGGTCAGGGTCCCCCAAGAACCCCAGGCCCTGCTGAGAGCCAGAGCTGTGGCAAACTACTCCCGACCTCCACCCTTGCCTGCAGTCAACTCAGGAGCACAGAGCTCTGTCCCTAGCAGCTCCCACCCTGGGCTGCCCCTGGCAGGGACCTCTCCTCTCCCTTCAGAGGAGAACTGTCCATTACCCAGGGCTTTCAAGCTTTCAGCTGTGTGAAATGAAAACTGGACTCAGAAGTGTGGGACACAGAAACCACCTCAGGAATACACAGCCTGGGAGGGGCGGCAGGCTCCGTCCTGAGCCTGCAGAGCAAACAGAACAGGAGGGCTGCGTCTACAGGGCACCTTCCCACACGTCCTCAGCCCTGTGCGCAGGGGCAGGGACGGGCTGCACATGCCTCCCCACCCCGCCGATGCTCTTGCACAATAAGAATTGAAGGACATTCCTCTCCCAAGAAATGTGCACTTCCTCCAGCCACTGTGTATAATGCACTTGTAAGTTCAAAGGGAAGGAGCCAGGTGTGCTATGTATGTGGGAATGTGTTTATTAACTAGGGGAGACGTACTAACAAAGATAAGGGTGGTGAGCTCAGTGCGCCCCTGTGCGGAGGAAGGGCTGGTTTTCCTGTGGAGCCTTCCCCGCCTCCAGAAACTGATCTAGTCACGCCCACCCTGGGCCTGGTCCGGCAGCAGGGCAGCAGGGCAGCAGGGCACTGTGGGGAAGAGCAGGCAGGAGCACTCTCAGGTCTCCCAGCAAGTAGCCCCGGGTGCACACAGCAGAGCACCCGGCCCCAGCTGCAGCCGGTGGCTCGTGGTCCTCACTATTCCCCCACTGCAGCCCCAGGGGAGGCACCATCTCACCTCCACCTTGCCGACCAGGAACTGCAAGTACAGGGAGGCCAAGGAAAAACAGACTTCAGTTCAAAGCCAAAGAGTCAAAAGCACCGCGGGGCCTCCCCAGGGAGGAGCCACTACCCAAGACGACGTCACATCCCCTCCGCGCCCACCTTTCCCGGCCAGAGCTCTCCCATCCTGGGCCTTCCTTAGTTCCCGAGCCGGAGCAGGTGTGCTGGGAAGGATGGGGAAATCTCAGATCAGGTTAGCTCAGCCGAGGCTTCGGCAGCAGCCAACATCCCACCAGACCAGCATCGCACAAAGCTGAGGCCTAGGCCAAGGCTCGGTCCAAATTTAGAAGCCAAGCCCAGACTCCCACCTGGCCTGCACCCAACAGGCTGCGCACTGTGTGCAGTTTGCTGCCCTCATACCCTGGGTGCCGGAGAACCAGGAGTCCTGCACAGACCTGTCTCCCAGAAGCTGAGTGCCACCAGCCACTCGTGTGTGGGCTGGACAGAAACCAAAACCCCTATGGGCATCTCCCCAAACCTCCTTTGAGAAGAAACTCATATATAACAGCTCTCTAAATATCGGTAAACATCATTTCAAAACACATCAATCTTGATAAGGAATGAACTGTTGGATGCTTTAACTAATTCACAGGTATTTATTATAAAACCCACTTATGCCTCCAAATGATCCTGCCACTGGATAGCCATGGAAAAAACGTTGAGAAGTTAAGATGGCAAAATGTGGGTTCCTGACAGCCGCAAGTATCCAAACCCCATAGCAGAATGAAGGTGGCTCAGGGCCCCTGTTCTGCCCCTCCAAGCTGAGCCAGGCAGTGGAAGCCACCACCAGCAGGAGCTGTGCAGGCGGGCGGCCCACAGAGTTGGCCGGTTCCAGGCTGGGAGTCCTGCTGGGCAGCAGCCTCGCCCTGAGGGGAGGTGCACCCTGACCTGGGCCCAGCACAGACAGATCACCCCTGGGGCTCTCGCCCTGCAGAAGCAGGAAGCTAGTGACCCTGGAGTGGGCGGAATGGCGGGCTTGGCGAGCAGGTTCTTCTGCCCATCCTCTCAGCAGCCACCCACCTGAGTGCCTGTCACGCGGGACGCTCATGGCCCAGCCCTGAGGCCCCAGCCACACTGGGGAGAGACCAGGAGCGTCCCCTCAGGCATAGGGGGCCGGAGCTCTGGGACTCGCAGTTAAACATCTCCTGCACTCTGAGCACAAGGCAGACACTGAGCAGGCACGCAGCCTTCATGGTGAGGAGAGGCTTCAGGCAGCTTAAAGCCCGATCAAGAACCAGACCAGCTGACTGCATGCCCAGGGACTCCACTGTGCAAGAAACAGGCACACAGCCTCCATGCACTGCGAGGGAACCAAGTGGGCAGGAACCAGGTGGGCAGCTGCCGGGTGGGGCCTGGCAAGGCTCGCTCCTGTCTCTGCTTCCACCCAGGTCCTACTTCTGGCTGGAGCCTGTACCTCACTGGCAGCCCCCGGCCATCTATAAATGACGAATAAAGTCCAACTCATGGGCGCTTGTTTCCTGGGCTTAGTGCAGCTTACATAGCACTCACCACAGCCTGCTGCTTGCCCAGTCCTGCGCCCTGCACTGGACCTGCACACACAGCGGCCTGTGCTCATCAGGCACAAGGCAGGCCTGCAGCAGGCAGGTCCAGGGGCAGGGACTTGCCAGTGACACTGCAGCATGAAGGTCTCAGTCCCTTCCTATCCACAGGGACACCCTAGACTCACAGCCACCTGCAGGCTGGGACGGGGACAGGAACTGTCCTCTGGGCCGTGCCCGTCCCAGCGTCAGGTATGAGCCAAGTGCGGTCCCCGAGAGAACACCACAGAATGCTCCATCATGCCGGGTAGGGTAAGAGCGGCTTCAGAACTCCTGTCCCTGGCACATGTGTGTTAAGTCTGTGCACACGTGACTGCCCTTTGCAGGTCACAGGGAGGAGGGTTTTCACAGCACCACTCACTTCCTCCTAGAACCTGGAAGCACCCAAAGTGCTCAGGCAGGTGCGGAGGGCTGTCTGGATCCCTCCCTCCCAAACACCCTCCACACGACCCAGCTGCCAGCCTGGGACCCACAGGGTCAAATGGACAGAATAGGTGCGAAAGTGGGGTTGGCAAGAGGCCGGACTAGAAAACAACCAACAGGGTGGAAAAAGCATCATTGGTTGAGGACAGCCTGACAGGCCAGCCATGTGCCACCCATGGCCACAGCCTGCCATCCGACAGTGACCATGGCCCACAACTTCAGCCACAGTTCCAAGCTCCACACCCATGTCCCTGCAAAGGACAGAAGCCAGGAGCGCCAACAACCCCAGGTTCCACACAAGGATGCTCTCTTCCTTGGGGACTGGACCCCTTTGGAGCTATAATGAAGACTCCACCTTCTGGAAGGCTCCTGCCTCTGCAGAGGGTGAGGGGAAAACCCAAGCCACGGTCTCTGCACACAGTGGCTCTACGTTCACCCTGGGAGTGGGTGTCAAAGCCCAGGGAGGGCTCTGTCTACACCTCTGCAGAGCTCTTCTCTACTCCGGGCAACCTTGAGCCCCACAGGCTGCTCCTCCCTGCCATGCCTGCTCAAGCTTCCACCTTCTCTCTGTGGACTTTGACCCTCGGACTGGTCCATGCCTCTCCTTCCCTCTCTTCTCCTGACAAAGGCCTCCCCACCAGGCAGAAGTGCGGGAGAACACAATATTAATTGCGCCCAAAGCAGGCTGTGAAGTCAACCCCACAATTGGCTTGTTTTGAGAAGTGAGTCTGGCTGAAGCCTACATGCTGAAGTCAGAGTGACTCACACCCAGATTCCCATTCTCACAAATAAAACTTGATTAAAGGATGATGTTCTAATTACGACCGTCTTTTTTCTCTATTCTGTTCCTAATTCAAGAATGCTTTTTCTTGTCTTTTATGAGCCCTGTTTACATTAATTTTCATGGAAACCACACTACTGCATATCCTCCCACATAGCCCCACCCTTGTACACAGCTCCTCTTTACCCCAACAGATTACCGATAAAAATGAATGGCTTGGACTGGCCAGCACCTTTGTCAGTCGTACCAGCACTGGTCGTCCTGGGCCCCACTTTCTGCCTCTTAGTTCCGTCTCTCTCAATTCTGCCTCAGGCCTGTGTTGCACACTGGGCAGGAGACTGGAGCCTACTGCAGAGGTTCCCAGTAACACTTCAGGGCAGGAGCACCAAAACAGAAGTTCCCAACAAGCAGGTGTGGCATCCTGCTCACCACCCATCCGAGCACTTGGCAGAGGGCAGGGCACATACCAACAGCCATGCAACCCAACTACTGGTGGACAAACAGCACTCTGAAAACAAGGATCCAGGGCAGCATCTCCCCCTTGGGGGGAGCCTGAGGCCCAGGTGGAGTTGGAAAGGAGCCACGGTGCAAAGGAACAGGTTAGCACTCAGGAGCCTGGAGGATGAGGGCACTGAGCAGCCAGAAAGCAGAACACAGGGCTTTAGATGAACCCCGAAAGCAGCTGCAGCGAGGACAATGTGAGACTCGGGAGGGGACAAGAAAATGCTCAGAAAACTCGGCCTTACCAATCAATTAGGTAGATGTCTGGAGTTAAGTTGTTTTTCTTGAAATGAGCAAATAATTTCGGCAAATTCTCTTCAAAGAATACCTCAAATGCAGCAAAATAAGTCAACATCTAGGGAGAGAATATAAGATATACAAATAAACCATTTATCAGCACAAGTTTTTCCAGAGTGTTGATGAGAGCTGATGCGCTTAGATTCTGAGAATCTCACACAATTATCCTCTTACTAACAGCATTCCCTTTGAATGGCAGCTCATGGTTTCCACCCGACAAGGCCTAAGTGAACACCACCTCTAGTCCTCACAGTAGCATCGCCAGCCTTGTCTCGTTGCTTCACTTTACAGCAAAGAAAGGGCGGTGAGTGGCTCATCCATGAGGAACAGAGCACCAGCAGGCACACTGGGACTTGACTTCACGCCTGTCCCACCGCAGTGGCTGAGCCTATGGTTATGAAAAAGCAAGCAGCTCTTCCCTGGCCTGGCCCTGCCTGGAGGGTGATGGCTCTGACCCTGGAGGCAGGGCCCAGGCTTAAACCTGCACACCTGTGAGTGCGCACAGTGAGAGGGGAGGAAGAGGCCCTGCTGCACCCTCCTGGATCCTGCAAGTGTTTAAAGGAAACAAAACACCCAGGCAGGGAGTGGTGTGACACTGTGAGGTGGCCGGATCTGCACGCTGCAGTCCGCAGCAGAGCACAGAAACTGTTCCCCAGGAGGGGCTGTGCCATGCAGCAAGTGTTCCCACAGAGGGTGTCCTGCATCCCTGGGGACATGCGGCACTATCTGGGGACACTTCTGACTGTCACAGAGGGGCCAGGCCTGCAGCGGACACTGGCTTGACGTGCAGGGCAGCCCACACCGGGGTGCTCTGGCCTGGATCAGGGGTGCTGCAGGGAGAGCTTGCCTAAGCCCAGGTTCCATTCAGAGTTGTGCCTTTAGGACTTTTCCTTAAAGCCGTAAGCCAAGACCACTAAGTACAGTTTCCAAAGAGAAACCAGGATCTTCAATATTAGCAGGAATTTGGGTGGAAGTCATATTATTACATACAATAAAATACGACTAAATTTACAACCAGAAATGAATACTCTAAGGAAAGTGAGTATCAACAGGCTACGCTAAGGGCAAGAGTCTTACCTGAAGCCCTTTTCAAATTCTGACCGTTGTCTTTCTTAGGGAGGTAAGCTCTTGCCTGATAACCAAAGCAACGTGTGTGCAAGTGCTCACCCAGGGACCGAGGACAGAGCTCCCCACGCTGTCCACCGAAACACACCCACGCCGTGACGCAGTGACGAGTATCTGTCTATTTTACCGACCCTTGGAAAAAGTCAGCCCCAGCTTCCACACTGTGATCTCAGCCCTCCCACACAGCACATGCTCCTGGACAAGTCGCTTCCCTCCTGAGCCTCTTTCCCCACCTATTCCACGCAGAAGACTCGATGCAGAGCGTGCCGCTCTTCACATGGCTGCACCGCCAGCTCCTCCAAACCTTCAGTGTGGTCGAGACCGTGGACAGCAGCGCACTGAATCAGCCGCTGCCCTCTTGTAAACAATGGAGCTCAGTCTCACAAGGGCCTCCTTCCTCCCACACACAGCCTCAGGGGTCAGCTGCGTGATGCCCTCCCGGAAGCCATGTGGTGCATGTGACAGGAAGTGCACACAGCTGCCGAAGCCGCCATTCTCCCTCACTGACTGCGCCCCTAGGGAACGCATCGCTGTGCTCACACCCCTGTCCACACTCAAGGTGAGTACAGTGCCCAAACGGAAACATCCTTACTCCCTGCAAAGACAACCGTTAGGCAGGGCAGATGCGCAGAGCATACTCACAAGGCCATGGTCCACTCGGAAGAACGCCATTTGACAGGGTTTATTCAAGAGATTAGAAAAAGCGATAAAGGCATCTGCAGTATCTAGGTTCAAGATCAACACTGCGGCTATAAAGGACATGCCCTGTACCTGCGGAGGGAGAGAGAGAGGCATTGACTGACTGCACCACAGGCGTCAGAGCAGCTGTCACCCTCACGCCAGCAGGGCCCCCTTCTGCCCCATCGCCACCCTCCGCTCCCGGCCCCTCCCAGTGGGAACCCTGAGCGGAATTCTGCATTTAAAACACCACCCTTAGTAACCCACTTGGCAGCTGAAAGTTAGACCGCGTACACACATCTGCCAAGCAGCAAAAACAGCAGCACACTTTTTTAAATGTTTACTGCTGAAGGCTTTTTAAATTTAATGTCGGGGAAGTCACACGGAAAAAAAACAAAAACCACATCCAGCTAAGATGTGATTAATGCCACAGAGCAGCTCAATCTCTTCAGGAGGAAACTGAGTCAATCCAGTTACTGCGAGACTTCAGCTCCTCAAGAGAAAGATGGAAGCATTCAACTGGACTCCAAGATGTCCTGGACTCTGCACAGACAACGCTGGAAAACACTGAAAGACTTCACTTACGTAACCCACATCTGGCCGGTAACAAGTATAAGCGCCCAAAATACTGTGCAACATGTCATGGTACGGGCCGCCCTGGAAGGATGGACACACGCGTGAGTACTGTTAGTGCACAGGGCAGCGTCTCATGCTACTGCTACTGCACAGCCACGGCATTTAATTATGCAATTTCATAAAGAAACACCCAGCCCAAGCTAGCAAGCAAGCCTGCGATCCAACCTGCGAGGCTGCGCTGGAAACGCTCCAGGCTCAGGGGTGAGCCCCACGTCAAGTATCCCTGACCTGGCTCCTGCTGTGACCCAACGGGTGAGCCAGGGCACCTCGGGTGAGCGACTGCTCCTGTCTGCGGAGCTGCCTGTGGCCCCGCCACCCATCCTGCTTTCCCTCCTGCTTCCTGACCCGCATTCCCTTTCTGTATCCGGTTTGGGACACAGCCTCTCCGCCTCAGGTCCCAATAGCTCTGCTTTATTTCAGACCCTCTCCTGGCACTCCCATCCTCCAAGATTTCCACTTGCCCCTTTAAGGGCTTCCAGAATATTAACCGCACGAGAGGACAGGCTGGAGCCGACTTGCAGCACCGCGGGAACGCTGGAAGACATTCCAGTCTGAGTGCCCACTGAGCTCGTCAAACACCCACCGGCCCTGCGTGGGTGCCCAGCGTTATTACAGGAATAAAGAGCATTCCTGGCGGGTGACCGGGAGGCCACGCCACAGGGAGCTCGGGCAGTTTACAGAGGACGCCCAGGAGCCAGCCCTTCACATTCTGACCTATAGAAAGTCTAAGTAGAAACAGAGAAAAAGACAATAAAAAGCAACTAAAAGAGACAACACCTGTAAATCATAGAAGGATAAGAAAAAAATGCAACACACGGGGAAGGAACAGAACCAGGTGCCAAGCTAAGCATTAGAGGGGCTGAATGGGAAACCACAGAGCTCTGCTTACAGACACCTGCTGTTAACCAGGAAGGCTTCTGGTTCTAATTCCATCACCCTTACTTTGGCCCCACAAGTGGCAGCGCCTTGTTCCATAGCCCATAGCTTGCTTTGGGCATCTCAGTTCCCTTCCCAGCCCACTGTGCCTACTACTACCCACTCGTGAGCGCCACAGACTATGGGGAACTCTGCCACCTGCCCCGGTCCTGCGACAGAGAACCCAGAGCTCCCGCCACCCTCCCCCGAGGCACCCGAAGAGCCTCCAGCTCCAGGGGACACAGGAGCCACAGAGGGCAAAGACTGGGCCTCCAGTGCGGCTGGAACTTCATAGCCTGAGGGCCCTGTGAGGGTGAGGCCAGGCCACATGGGTCCAGAACCTCAGGCCACACAGAAAACCCTGCCATCACACACTGAGCACCTGCCTGCAAAGTCCTACCTGCTCCCCTGTCCTTAAGCCACTTCTTCCAAATTCCTCCCTCGCTCTTAGCTCTGCTAATCAGGAAGGCTGCCACACTGCTTTCTGCCAGGGCTGAGATCCCACAATGTGCAGCAGATCAGGAACCCTAACTCCCTGAAGCCATGCAGCCTCGGTCTACCACACCCCAACTTCCGTGGCTGTCTGACATGAAAGGGCTCCTCAACCTCTGCTCAGAATTAGCTGACTTTTAATTTCAATTAGACACAAAAGCATTTTAAAAAATTAAGTAGCATGGCAGGCAGCTGCAAATAAGGAGCAAGGTCCTCCAGTGGCCTGCTGGAGGCCATGAAGCCAGCAGGAAGGAGGGCAGCCTAGATTCAAACCCCACCTGCTTCAGGTCAAAGGTAAAAGCTTTTCTAGGCAGCAGCTTCCCAGGCGTCCAGAGCCAACGAGAGCTGCACCTGGCTGGGTGTGGGAGGCTTGGGGCTGGGGCAGAGAAAGCCCTCTTGGGGTGAAAGCCAGGAAGCAGCCTGGGCTGGGAGGACAGAGGAGCTGAAGTCTGTCTGTCTGTGGGAGGCGGGGTCTGCAGCCTGGCCCCCTCGTCCCGCCCACACTGGCCATAGCGGCATAGCGGCACCGGGCAGGCCCAGGCTCCAGGCCCAACACCCAGCCCCTGCGGAGCTCCCCTCTTGCAAAGGTTCCTGAAGACCAGATGGGAAAGTGTCTGGCTGGACTGGGGAATGGAGACGAGGGAGTGACAGCGCCACCAGGTGACACTGAGGTCCTTGCCTGCCCTGGGCCAGACCTGGGCACGGTGGCACAGCCACAGGTCCGGCCAGCAGGCAGAGGGCCAGCTGCAGCAGCAAGGAACAAGGCCGGAAGTGGGGCACTGGGACACCAGGCCAGCTGCAGGACACAGCGCCCTCAAGTAGGACGCGTGACTCAGGATCGCTCTGGCGGGCAGCAGCTCTGCCCTTGGATCCAGGGGCCCCTGCCGTGTGGGCTGGCACTGCCCTCGAGCTGGCTTGCTGATGCCCAGCCCCCATGTGGAGCAATCCTACTCTGGTCCCCCCTGCCCGCTACAGCCGACTCCCACTCAGCCCCACTGAGTCACAGCTCTGCTCCTCTGTGCCGCCACCACCCACGTGCTGGCAGAGTCCTGCTCCCCCCGCACCCCTCTTCTCATCTACACTGTCCTCCAGCCGGTCTGTGCCCCCAACCACTCCTCCATTCTTTACTGTAAACTGTTTGCTCAGTGCTAGAAACCCGGCACGATGACTGGACTGGACTGGAGGGTCCGAGACTGCAAAGGGATAGGAGAGGGGAAGGGAGGCTGGTGCAGGCACCCGAAGGACAAGGGTACGCATGCAGCAGTAAGGGCAGGCCAGGTGAAGACGACTGCAGAAGGAGGCCCGGCAGCTCCACCGGCCTGCACGGGAAGGAGCAAGCTCAGAACAGAAGGGCTTCCCCAGCCCCGCTCGGAGGCTCCCACGCCTGGCCGACAGCCCTCACCTGAGCGCCATGACCCATGGGGGTGGTTCCACCTGCTCTGACCGCCGTCCACACACAGCACGGCTCTCCACCCACCTCCCACACGAATGTGTGGTGCTGCCTGCATCCTCTCCCCGGGCCTCGCAGCACGGGCGCCCTGACATCCCACCTCAAGGGCAGGCAGAGAACAGAAGAGTCCAGCCGCACCAGCGGCAGAGGCTCTGACACAGGAGCCCACGAGCAAGACAAGGCCACTGTGAAAGCACCAGCAGTGGTGCCTGTTGGAAAGGGTCCATCACACTGATTTTACATGCGTGACACCCAGCCTATGCCTGCCCACTCCACCGCTCGATCCTGGTTATACTACAGGGAGCTGGGCACTACTGTGAGTAAAACACACTAGAAAGAAATGAGCACTTACTTGCTGGAAAATGCAGAGGTTAGGGAATGTTCTGGAAATGTCCAGTTTAATGAGCTCCAGACTGGCCTCTCTGTCTGCTGCTGAAAACCCAGCATCTGTCAAAAGATCCAGAGCATGTGTGGGTGGTTACAGGCTCTGAGTCTCAGCAAGGCGACTGCCTCAGAGCTGCCTGGGGGTGAGGGGCACCCCGGGGAGCCTCCCCACAGGAGTAAAAAACCTCAGCACCAGCCAAAGCTAGACCCTAAACCAAACAACAACACTAGGGATAAGGACAAGCAGGGGAGCATGTACAAGTGAACTCAGAAAGTCCCAACCCGAACCAAACATCCTAAACATCACATGCGGGCTCAAACAAAAACAGAACTGCACAGGATCCAGAAATCCTGCTCCCGGTGCAGACCCAAAGGAAATGAGACCAGGCTGAGAGACCTGTGCACTTCCTGCTGCAGTGCTCCTCATGAGCACCACTGACAGAGGCACGGGTGAAGAGATGGTGGCAAAGACACTCGGTGGAATACTATGCAGTCACAAAAAGGAACACCTGTGGTTTCTGATACCATGGGTGAGCCTGGGGGACAGGATGCCGACTGAAACAAGCCAGGCGCAGTAAGACAAGTACCACGTGGTCTCACTTCTAGTGGAACCTAAAAACGTCAAGCTCACAGAAGTACAGTAACGCAGTGGCTGTCGGGCGTGAGAGGGGAGCCAAGGAGATACTGGTCAAAGATACCAAATTTCTGTCCGGTGGGAGGAAGGCACTGAGCAACTCGGTGACCACAGGTATTTGTGTCGTATTCTTGAAAATGCTAAGACAAACGCTAAGACAGTGACGTAAAATGTTCTTACTATAAAGATTTTAACTATGTGAGGCGACACTGATGTTAATTAGCTGAAGTGTTCAGTCATTGTACAATATCTGTTTCAAACCATGTTGCATGTGGCAAGCGTAATTTTTCTGTCAATATAAAAAAGTAAAAAAAAATGAAAACAGACTGTATGTGGAATGTACTGCAGAGTGACATGTAATAATTCAAGCAGATATTCACGAAGAACTTGTTTTGCATTTGTTTGAACTTCAGCAGCACACAGTATTTTAAGACCATCTAAAATGTACTCGACGAGAGCGGCAGCCCCGTGAGTGTGTGGAGGGGACCGACGGTGTGCTCCTGTGTCCTTGCTCCTTGCCACACCCTGACTCACCCTCCTGCACCAGCTTCCAGGGAACAATGGTGGCCACTCGCAGGGACTCCTGGGGCCTGTGGCTTACAAATGCTATTTTCCCCTAATTCTGGTTTAAAAACACTGCCGCATGGAGGTACATAAGTGCTCTTAGAGCTCTGCCTGGAGACAGAGGATGTCAGTGACTGACCGGAGCTGCACACGGGCCCTCCCAGCCGGGACCCAGGAGGTGGAAATCCTCGCGCCGGCACCTGCTTCTCCAGGCGCTCCACGAAGAGCCGGCCCTGAGCTCTGTGCCGGGACACGCTGGCTTCCTGTGCCTTCTGCCACAGGCACACGCCGCCCATTCCCTCACCCTCCAGTCTTTCCTCCTCGGCGATGCCTGGTATACGTAACCTCTTCAATGAGTTTATGACACAACAAGTAAGTGCATAATGCTAAAAAGTAAATATAAACTCTCCTTTTTGCCTTGCAAAACTCTAAACAGCCACCAAAACAAAATAATGAGTATTTCAAGGACATCTACCAGGGAAGTGGCTTTCCTTCCCGCCCCCCAGTCTAGGAAGAGCTCAAATGTTTGACTCCCCAATGCTCCATGACACCCTAAGTGCTGCGTGGCATGATTCCACATCCCAGGGAATTCAGTGCGGATGACCGAGGCCTTGGGAGGGGCACACCGAGGGCTGGGCAGGCGTGAGCCGACCGCGAAGCAGAGGCGGGCAGGGCAGCAGATGCTGGGCGACGGTGGGGGCTGCTGAGGCCGGGCTGTACTCCGGGAAC
>NW_022900947.1:3250818-3294354 GCF_012274545.1 Fukomys damarensis
CGCCCGGGCAGCGCCCTGCGCGGCGCACAGGTCCCTACCTTCGTTCTCTGCCTCGGCGCCCGCAGCGCTGAAGGACCGCCACCGCTCCTTGGCCCGGGCAAGGCAGATGTCGAAGAGCTCTGGAAGAGAAGCCTCAGGTGAGACTCACGCACCCACGCTTTGCTGAACAACACCCGGGAACACGGGGGCCTCCTTCGACTGTAACCGGTGTCCCACGCTCCTAACAGCATGCTGAGCAGCGACCCCAGCCTGAAAGTACTTGTTCGGTTCAAAGACACAGCGGTCTGCAGAGGAAGACCTCGCACACTGCTGCCGCACACCCGCCACCCAGGGCCCCTCTCGCACGCAGTCAGCGGCGGCCTGCTGCCTCTCCAGCCTCAGCCGCGGCACCCACTGCAAACGCACCAGGAGGGACGTGGCCATTAGGTCCGTGAGCAGAGGCGGTGGGAAGCCCATCTGGTTTCAAACAAGTATGGCCAGAATCTCAAAAGACACAGCCAGAATCCTGAATGCTGAAATCCCCAAAGACCAAAATCCCTAATGTCTGAAATCCTGAAAAGGAGAATTTAAAAAATTCTTTAACGCGTTCCCCATTTTGGAACACTGTCCCTCGCTGCGCTGTGCCAGCAGGGCCTCGGAGCTCGTGGCAGTGAGACAGGAGAATTACAGCCTCATCGTGAATGTGTGAGACATTTATGCACCTTTTTCAAAAAGATTTATTTCAGAAACATGGAAAAACTGAGAACATGTCACAGGTCACTTCACACAAGAAAACAGGCAGTAACAGATTTCTAGGAGCACAAGCATTCAGGGATATCAGTCAGACAGCATAAGTAAAGTCTTGACCAGAAGAGCTCTAACTCGTAAGGAGCTAGGCTGAGAAGTGAAGGCACAGAGGTGTATCCCTGCGGATGCCAGCTGCATGGATCCAGCTTTGCAACTGTTCAGGGAACACCGTCAGACAACTTCACACTTCATCTATTTATTTTGCAGAACTAGGGACCAAATCTGGGGGACTCAACAACTGAGCTACACCCTCAGCCCCTTCTATTTATTTTGAGTCAGGAACGTGCTAAGTTGTCTGGGCTGCCATCAAACTTCCTGTCATCCTGTCTCAGCCTCCCAAGCAGCTGGGATTACAAGTGTGTGTCCCCACACCAGCTCCACCCGGCACATTTGACAAGATGGACAGAAACCGAGATGAATCACCACTCCATATGCAGACACCTGAAGGAGCCAAGCTCTCAAGAAATTTCATCTTCTCCAAGTGCAGATGTACAGAAAGGACACCTCTTCGTTCACTGAGGAAGTTCCAAAGTTCCTACTACACATGGAGAGCTACACACAGGGTCAGCACTGTAAACATGCACTTGCATGGGGTGAAAATTGCAAAAAGTACATAACATAAATTGGAACTCTCTGAAAGTATTTATATAATTTATGCCTTCAGTGTTGGAAATGCGAAGATAAGATACATGGCACAGTAAATTGCAAAAAATTAATGCTGACAATTTTTTAAAAGGAAAAGACTTAAAAAATGGTAAAAACTAAAAAGAAAATTCATGAAGCACGTACAAGAGGCAGACTGCAGGCAACTGCACAGAGGTTGTCGCTGAGAGGCAGCCGAATTTCAGGGTCATTAACTAGAACTGGAGTCTTACAGGATGATGACCAGTCGCCTTCTTTAGGGCATGGCTGTCCCGGGAGAATGTTCACATTCATTTTCCATCCGTCTCTGCCTTTCTGTAAATTATTCTATAATTTTATATACACTGACACGAGTATTTCCTACTACACTCCCCATCCTTCCACGCCAGGCGCTCCAGTACAGACCACGAAGATGGTAGCAGGAGTCCGGTGGTGGAACAGCAAGTCTACCGCAGGCCCTGGGAGCCGAATGCGCACACAATTACCCACAAACCGGGCAGTAGCTTGCTGGCTCCTTCTGGCAAATGTGGTCAACTCCCTCCCTGGAATTCAGTCTGTTCACCTCTTACCCAGCCTTTTCCTCGCGGGACTTGTGGTTTTCAGAATTTCCATTTTCGAGATTCCAACGTTAGGAGTACTGATCTCCCAGGACCATGATTTCCAGGGTTAGGGTGGGCGTTTCAGAGGAGGACACGAGGAACTGCTGCGGCCTGGTTCAGGGCCCTGTGTCCTGCCGCAGGAAGCGGAGCAGAGTAGGGAGAGGCGCCCAGGACGGTAGAGCTGTCCAACAACAGCCAAGTGCGGCAACATCTCCAAATCTCCTCCACACCAGCACCTGCTCAACTGCTCCTGTGGTGGCTGCGTCACACTCCGCTAACGCCTCCTGCTCACACATCTCACATGCACACAGCCTGCCCTGCCAGGCACAGGCTCCTTCAGAGGACGCTCCTCAGGGCCCCTCCCAACCCATCCAGGTACTTCCTGTCCTCTGGCGGGTGTCTGGGATCACAGTCATCTCTGAGGATTTAACTGAAGATACCCACACAGATTTTACCCTTTATACTTCCCATCATTACTTCTGAAAAAAAAAAGCAGAGCACACCTGCCTTCTGGGCAGTGCAAGCTGTTTTATTAAAGCGTAATTCAAACTCCAGTCCAACATCTTGGATCGTGACCTTGCCAGGGGCTTGTGAAGGCTCTGACTCACGATCAAGGCCAGTCTGCCATAGCAGCAGGGCACAGCTCCGAAACACAATCTCATACACCAAGGCTCCAGAGGGTAAGTGCTTACAGGGAGCTATCCTGAGCCACAGCTAGAACTTCTGCCTACTCTCAACTTCCAGGAGGCGCTCAACACTTGTATCCCTCTGGAGGAGACAGAGAGACAGACAGACAGAGACAGACACACACACACACACACACACACACACACACACACACATGGGGCCTGGCAGCCTCAGTAAAATGGGTCAAAGGGACAGAGTTTACAAAATCTCCCACGGTTTTACCGGTGTGCGCTGAGCATGTGGGTATTAAATCCACTTCTCACAAGGCAGCAACGGTAAATATACACTCACTGAATACCAGTGCACCCAACTTTATAAATCAGATACTACGGGACAGAGAAGATCCGATAACCATCAACACAATCCTAGTGAGGGGCTTTAGTACCCCCACTGACAAATCCAGCCGGGCATGGTAATCCCAGGATGGTTCAGCCCATGCCTATAATCCCAGCACTCAGGAGGCTGAGGCAGGAGGATCACCGTGTGTTCAAGGCCAGCCTGGACTACATGGCAAGTTCAAGGCCAAGAGGAACTACACAGTGAGACGCTGTCTCTAAAAACAAAAACACACAAATAATCAACAAGGAAATTTCAGAGCTGAACCACATCTTTAAACAGATCTAATAGATACCTACAGGCTATTCCACCCTACTACAACAGGATGCACCTTCTTCTGAGTAGCACACGGAACTTCCTCCGAAAGAGGCCACAAATTAGTCCATAAAGCCTGCTTAAACAAATACAAAAGAATCAAAATTACCTCATGCATACTCTCAGATCACACAACATGGAGATTAAAAATGAGTGGCAAAAGAACCCACAGAAATGTCACAGACCTAGACACTGAAAACACATTCCTGACTGCTTGATCAGTCACAGAGGACATTAAACAATCCCTAGAATCAAACAGCAACGCTGGTACCACGTACCCCTGGGACCCAGTGGAAGCTGTCCTAAGAGGGGCATTCAGTGCGGTGATGCTCACGTCAGAAAGACAGCAAGCACAAATAAGTAACCCTAAGGCCCCAGAGAAACTATTCCTGCACATCAGCGAATCCAGAGGAAGCGGACAGACTCCCAGGCAGAACAGCAAGCAGGAAAGCATCTTGCAAATGAAAGGGGCTCAAGAGACAGGAGGGGAGTGGGAGGAGAATAAAAAGAATCAAGGTGTGCTAAGTATATGTACTTGCTCCCCAGGACAAATGTAAATATTAAATACTGCAAACACAATCATGGTAGCAATAAACAAAATGCTCAGGACTTTTAAATGTTAAAGAAAAAAAGGAAACCACTTTCTCAGGCCTTCAGCCCCAATGTCAAAAGCACAAGCCTGACTTGTCTAACAGCCAAGTTTTAAAGGCCGTTTGATTGGCTTTCGTAAGTTTTCCAAATGCACAACCACAAAAAGCAAAACCCTAGGTGAGGAAGCCAGCTCCATACACACGGGCCACAGGCCTGGCACAGCCCCAGCCTCTTCAGGATGTGGAAAGGAGGTCGCCAAGGCCTGCCGGGCAACAATGCCTGGCTGCAGGCAATCGGAGCGCAAGCTGCCCGTTCTGCCGCTGGCTCAGAGGGTGGCACAGCACAGACGAAGTGACGGATGATGGTAAGACGCACCTGCTCGCTCAACAAGCATTTCTGGAGGGCCTGCCGAGCACAGAGAACTGGGCTGGGCATGGGTGTCGGAGCAGATAGTATCCAACCTGGCTATGGCACCCTGAGGACAAGCGACGCAAAGGAGCTGATCGTACAAGACACAGTTCATACTGTGCGAGGCAAGATCGAGGTTCAGACAAAAGTCCAAGACATAGGTTTGGTTAATCAGCTGCTTCCCCAATCTACCACGATCCAGTCCACAGACGGGTTTTTTTTCTTCTTTTGAGACAGGGTCTCACTGTGTAGTTGAGACTGATCTGGAACTCACTACATAGCCCAGGGCTGGTCTCAAACTCACAGTGATCCTCCTGCCTCAGCCTCCCGAGTGCTGGGATTACAGGCATGCTCCACACAGATTTTAATTCAAATAAAATCAACCCAGGCATCAGTGAGAACTGAAAGTTGAATACCCGCAGACACACAAGGCCCTGCCCAATTTGCTCAGACAAGGGAGCGCCTTCTCCAACTTCACCTTCTGAGGCTGCTTCTCAACAACTACTTCACTTCCACAAGAGAAACGTTCATGCGTTTTCTCAGAGGTATGGATCTGGCCACACAAGAGCTGTCCAGAGGTCCCCTACCCCAACCTCCCCACTTCAGGAAGCCAGTCACCCTCCACGGACTAGCTATGTGGACCAAGGCTGCAATCAGGGGAGAGCCATGGTCACGAGAGGGAAGGCACAGACCAGTCTGCTGTACACGCACAGGCCACACAGGCAGGCGTGGGCCTCTCAGGAAGGGAGCGGAAAGCCAGCACCCCTCTGCAGCAGCAAGGAAGGAAAGGAGACGAGACCACAGCTGTGGCCTAGGCTTCATGCCCTGTCTGTGGATCCTGGTGCCCATTTCCCCTACGTGCACATCACCCTACAGGTGCGCGGGATACCAGGGAAATGCACCAGGGCCAGCGGGGCAATTGCACACTGATCAGAGGGGACACAGTGACAAGCCGCGTGAGGACAGTGAGGCCGGTCTCAAGCCCTCAACACTTGGGCCACCAAGACCCACAAGGCCAGGCCGAGCAGTGTGCTGCTGCCCTGCTAAGGCTGCCGGAAAACTTCCTGGAAGGCACCCCAAGGGGCAGAAGCACAGCCACCTTTGCATCTGCCGAGACCGGCTTCCTGGGACTTGGCATCTCACCTGAGGCTCTTAGGGCCATGTCCACTGTCCCCTCCACCTGCAGCAGGTGCCCTATGTGCCTGGCAAGGAACCCACCGCCTGCGGCCCCTCTCTGGGGTTCACAGGCACCTGGCCTCTTGAAGACAGGGCTGCACGGCAGACACTGCCGTCCTTCACAGCAGGCAGCAGGACAGAGGGCCCCCGGCCCAGGCTAGAGCCACTCACCGTGGGTGATGTTCAGCTCGTTGCCGATAGCTAAACTCCAGACTCGGCCTCTCACGCTGGGCGGGATCCCCTGCCACCACAGGTCACGCACCTTACGCGAGCACCACCTGGACAGGACGGAGACGAGCTCAGGGGCTCACCAGGGCAGTGGTGCCCACCCTGACTTGGCGAAGTGAGCCACCAGGACCTACGCAGAGCACCAGCCTCCTGGCCTGTGGGGACAGGCACAGAAGGGAACACGGGAGCCAGGCAGCAGGGACAGCCAGCAGCCCACTGCACACGGGGGAGCTGCCACACCACAGGGCAGGGGACAAGCCCAGACACTCCAGAGGGGCAGCTGTCAGGACCGTGGACCAGGGAAAGGCGGCAGGCCGCCGTGGTGCTTCTGGACACAGCAGGCTGAGGCAGCAGTGCCAAGCAGTGGCCCACTCCACCCTCGCCTGGGGGACTACTGCTCCTCCCCGGCCTGCGGCATCCTCTAACCCAGACCAGGGAGCCTTCTCCAGGGCTGCACCGAACACCGAGGGCAGTGAGGTCCAGAGCAGCAGGTCGTGCTCAGCACAGCGTGGCCAGGCTGCAGACACCTGTCACTGTTTCCTGGCAGCGCCCAGCCTCCACAGGATGACACCGGGGAAGCAGGGGCGCACAGCACCTGCCCTGCGCAGCCCTCCTGGGCCCCGGGCCCTGCAGGGAGCAATGCACAGCAGGCACAGTCAGGAGACCCAGCACCGCCACACGCACCAAAGACAGGCAGGTGGACGCTGACCCTTGGAAGGGAGCGTGCCGCAGGTGCCAGGCTCCCTGGTCACCTGGGTCACTGACACTGGGGCTCACTGGCACTGGAGTTGGCAGCAGGGTGCCAGGGGGGTCCTCCACAGCCACCTGGAGCTGGGGTGGGGCAGGAAAGTCCTCCTTGGGGAGCACAGCTTTGGTGAACAGGATGGGCGTTCAGGTCAAGGGCACCCCAGACCCAGGAAACAACATACAAAGGCCCTCAGGTTGAAAGCGCCAATCCTGCTGATGGTTCCCTGGGGACAAGGCTGGGCCCAGGTAGAGAAGAGAGTAGGGTGAGGCTTCAGAGGCGGGGTGGGAGGGTTCAGGCCCTAAACTCTGAAGTCCAAGGTCTGTATTGAGTGAAATCTCGGGGAGTGACGAAGAGGGTCAGGCTGCCAAGCACAAGACGAACCAAAGGGCGGGCAAGGGGCTGTCTCGGCACCCCTGCTGGACCAAGGCAACTTACAGACTTACAGCAGCCCCATGCCACGCCTCCCTGTGAGCCCCAGACCTGGGGAGGGGCGGCCCGAGAGCCCAGCCTTACATGGTGTCCCAGTTGGGCAGGATCTCGTTGTTCCAGGTGAGGACAGCGTTTCCGATGCTTTCTTCCACTCTGCACCTCTCCTCCAGCTGCTTCTTCCTCCGCTGGGCCTCTCTGAGCTCTGGAAGCCACAATTACAAACAAGAAGGAGCACCGTGTCAGCCGACACCCACCATCGCATGGCCACACTGCAGCAGCAGCAGGGAAACAGCGCTGCAGCAGGCCAGCACCAGCCCGGTCTCGTGCTCAACACACCTGGCAACAAACTTTTCAAGGGCAGCACGGATGGGGGGAAGTGTACAGGGGCAAACACAGCCATGCACAGACACACGGACAGACCACACCACACCACACATGGGCAGATGGGAGAGCCCTTCGTGTGCTCCTGGCACTCTCCACAGGGGACCTGCAGGCCCACTCCTAACAGCCCAGGCACTGCTCTCAATGGGGAGGCAGCGATCCGAGGAAGCCCCGGCTTTGCACCCTCTCCACACCGAGCTCTGCATCCATGGACTCCGCAGACACACATCCAACCAAACAGCGATGGAAACACTCGGAAACATCACATCTGCACCCAACAGATATTTTCATGTCACTATTCCTAAACTATACAATGCATCCACCATTCACACAGTATTTACATCTGACTAGATGATCTAGTGGTGACTTAAAGTATACCCAAGAGGCGGACGTGGTGACACACACCTGCAGCCCTGGCACTCAGGAGGCTGAGGCAGGAGAATCACTTTGAAGTCAAGGGCAGCCTGGGCTACACAGCGAGACCGTGTCTCGAATACCCCTCAGCATAAAGTGCAGTGCACAGGTGAATGTGTGTAGTCATATACAAATTTTACCTGACTTGGACATCCATGGTTTCGGTACAACAGGGCCCCTGGAACCAATCCCCATGGACACTCATAGACTGCACTTTTTTATTGCAGCAAAATGCACCTCACATCAAATTTCACCATGAGAGCCATTTCGCTACCAGTTCAGTTGCGTTAAGTACATGTGTGGCCCTCACCACATCCGTCCCTACACCTTTCTCATCCTCCCCAGCTGAAACTCTGTCCCATCTGACACTAGCTCCCGGCCCACCCCCGGCCCCGGCCCCCACTGCTCTACTTCGTCTCTACAAAGGTGGTGGCTCTGGGGACCCCAAAGTCTCCGTCCTTCTGGGACTGCAAGTGACACCTAGGATGGCCTGCAGGCCCAGCCAGGCCGGGCACAGACCAGAACCTCCTCCTTTCTGGAGGACACAGAATCCCACTCTACCCACACACCGGTTTATCATTGATATGTTTGAATGTCCAAGAACCACAGGGGTTTTAGGTACTGCGAGGGATTGTGTCTAGTGCACCTTTTTGTAAAAACAGAAAAGAGCCCAGTGAGGAAGAGAAATTCCCATGCCATGGCTGAGGCTTGCTCTACTACAGGATTCTCTCCCAGGATGGCCTCTTTTCTCATGGAAGTTTAAAGGGCTTCTACCTTGAAATAAGTTACCAGGATGAACAGAACCATGTACTTTTGATGGCAAGTTACAAATCTGAGAACTTTTAAAGCTTCTGAGGAAGCTGAGGTTCTAGGGTTCCCAAAGATAAAAAAGGAAACCGTGGGAGATGCAGCCCAGCGTCCGGTGCCCAGCACACCCACCTCGCTTCTTGGCCTGCACCACCATCTCCTCATACTGCTGCCTGTGCTTCTGGGCTTCATCAGCTGGCTTCGCAGGGAGATTGCTTGATGGGAGATAAAGGGATTTCGCAGTTACAGACATCAAGAGTGAGAGAGAATACACCTGCAGTATCGGTTACAAAATACTGTACAGCTTGGGGTCAAAACTAATTTTTAAAGAATTACACAGTTCTTTTAGAATCTACAATTCATTTATTTTATTTATTTATTTTTTTGAGACAGGGTCTCACTATGTAGTGGAGACTGACCTGGAGCTCACTATGTAGCCCAGGCTGGTCCCGTACTCACAGTTAATCCTCCTGCCTCAGCCTCACAAGTGCTGGGATTACAGGCATGCGCCACCATGCCCAGCTTACAATATCTTTTGATAAAAGCAAAAATCTAACTGTCAAACAACTCAATTCTACAGGTTAAAAAAAAACAATCAATTACCCATAATTACAACAGAGAAAAACCTTAGTGTTGTCTCCTTTTTCCATAGAAACTGACTGGACCACGAGGCCATGTTCATCTTCCACCTCAACCCTGGGGGCAGCCTTTCCCACAGATGCAGCAACACCAAATCCCTGCTGCCGGTATGGGCCCTCACGGCAAGTATACCTTACCCAGGTGCACAAGTGCGTTCTCTTTTTTATTTTTTTTTGCTACCTGGTAAGGAACTTGGAACCTTGTGCTTGTGAGGCAGGCAACAGAACCACTGAGCTAAATCCCCAGCCCTACATTCTCTTGCCATGTTTTTTAAGTGTGAAGTGCCATTAGCAGCCCTACTTCTCTTTCTATTGTTAAGGCACACGTGTCACAGTCCTACTCCTCTTGAAAATGACAAAATGCATGCTTTCTCACATCGTCTGCCCTGCCAGCACCAGGAGAATGGGGTGACGTCTCAAAGCACTAGAAAGGACGCTCCTCACAGTCAGCGGCCTCTGCCTAACTCTGTGGGCCTCCACTTCAGGGTCCCCCACAGCTGGCTTCTGAAAGCCAAGAAATAATAGCAAAAGACACTCTTCTTTGAGATTTCTCTCGTTGTCAACATTCAGGGATTGGCGCGGGCCTTGAGAGTTATATCGATGTTTCCCTCTCGCTCTTCTTCGATCCCTTTTGAGCTTGGGAACCCCTATTCTAGTACCACGTTCTAGAGAAACAATTCTTATAGGTAGGGCAGTGGCATCCTGGCACAAGGGAGCAATTCCCGGTAACTACGAAGATCTCCCAACAGGACTTCTCCATCACACTCGGGGAGTCAAAGGCCAGAGAGGGTGCTGCGTGGGTGACCTCACCCCGCTGGCTGCGATCACAAGGGCCCTGGGCCAGCCCACAGGCCCTGCAGTATCCTGCACCTCCAAAGCGAGACGCCGGCATATACTGCCCAGGGTCTCTTGCTGCTACAAGCCAGCTGCATTTACTACTCAGGTATTCCTAAATGCTAAAGGGGAAACCGCCTGAACAGGAAACCTGTGACACGGCTATGGCAGGACCATCCTCCCAGTCAGCCGTGTGACATCATGACACAACGCATGGGGACACAGGCCTGACAAGTGCTTATGGCCACCCCTCCTCCTCCCGCGAAGGGGATCAGCAAGCTGTCCCCCTCCACTAAGGCAGACACCACAGGCCGCTCTAAGACTCACGCTGGTCTGTCCTCGAGGATGAGGGCGGTGGTGGAAAGAGGCTCAAAATCAAGATTCCTCCTCACATTCTGCTTCGGCGAAGGTGGCCGGCTAGGTCTTCCAGCCTTGTCTTCATTTTCCTAGGACAAAGCAGCCAAGGGTGACTCTGGGTCCAGACATTCCTTGTACCACAAAGTCCTGGCAAAAGTAAGACAGTTACTGTGCAACGAGAGAACTCTAGGTCAACTCTGAGGGTGACACCGAACATCCCCACAACCCCGAAGGGACGCCGCCTCTGAAAGCCCCTCCCCCAGCTCCGCCGCGAGGCGGGCATAGTTCCCCTGTTGGCATGCGTCACTAAGGATCCCCAAACTCAGACTCGGGCCTCCTGTTCTTCTCCCAGTGAGAACCGTGTTTCTTCAGGACACTGTAAAGCACTCTCTCCAGCACTGAGGAGCGGGCCCCGGGGCGCTCTACCACTGAGCTACATCCTGAACCCCCATTATTTTTATTTGGAGACAGGACTAAGCTGCCCAGGCTGGCCTCGAACTTCTGATCCTCCTGCTTCAGTCTCCTGAGCAGCTGAGATTACAGGTGTGCACCACCAAGCCAACTGCACACTATACGTCTTGACTAATTACTGTCATGGCCACTGGGATGCCATCGCCACAGATTGTGCTGTAAATAATTTTACAAGGCCCTAGAAGTGTAAGAGCAGCCTCCATACTCGGTGAGTCCCCAACCTGCTGCGCGGGCTGTGACCACAAGAGCTGAGTCACACCTGCTGACCCACAGGGCAGACGCCCAGCCAGGGCTTCAGGGCCCTGGAAGCCGGGGCTGCTGAAGTAAGGCCTGCAGGTGCGTGCACCCTTGGCTCCCTGAAAAGCAGAGATGCGGTGTTTTCCTGTTGTGCCCACTACAGACAGGCTCTTGGACCACCCCTGAAGAGGAGCCGGGAGTCCCACAAACAAATGCACAGCTAACCTGTGATTCCAGTGCCTGCTCCGATAGCAAGATGAGCGCCGGCAGGAGCCGTGGTAGCTAATTGCTAAGTGGATTTCACCAACGTTAGCTGTCGAGAGGGGCACCACTCCCAACACCATCTTGCAAGCAATTACTCTCACAGTTGGAAAGGATGACTGAAGCTCCCAGAACTGAACAGGTAGAAAACTAATTCCTCAAAATAGCAAGGCTGGGAGAAACGGGTGCAGGGCAGTTTCTGCACATTTGGACGCACCAGGTTAGACACGGAACTCTGGCCCACTGAACTACTGAGTCACCCAGAAAGCAGCCGCACCCGCTCACGGACCTGAGTATCTGAGGCTGCCCACCAGCGACAGCAGGTGCCAGCCACAGAAAGCTTCCAGTCCAGTACCCGGAAGCTAAAGTCTGCAGTTATAGAAAATCTGTTGAAAGCTGTGTGCTAAGAAAGATTCTGGGGCCTGCTGCATGCTGACAACAATCAGCCACAAATCCCCTTGAGGTGCTGCTTATCCACCAATCCTGGACTAGTGAACTGCAGGCCGAAGCAAAGACCTGAGGCCCAAAGCCAGCTGCCCCCGCCACACTGTGTCCCACATGTCCTCCACTGCAGACCGACCCTACCGTATGAACCACTGGCCCCAACCAGGAGCAGAGCGGAGGAGCAAGCCCAGTCTTGCTCCGTCAGGTGCCAGTGCGGGCCCCAGACAGGTCTGGGGCAAACTTGGTTCCTCCCACGGCTGTGACTCAGGCCCCAGGCTCACCTGGCACTCCCAGCCCCGTGTCCACCTCTGAGAAGTGGACACGTGTACCCCCACACAGGCTGCTGTGACCACGGGGGGGAGAGGTGCCGGCGACAGCTCTGGGACACGGGGACCAGATGTATGTGCCATTACTTCCCTTCACCCCTGAAACAGCCACACCAGGGAAGAAATGGGCTCTGCAGTCCTTGGTGGGTGGGGGCACAGGGAGGGAACCCCTTGGTCCTGGACGGAAAGCACTGCCTGTTATTCCCAGGGACAGCAAGCAGGGTGTCTGCCTAGGCTGAGGGGCTGCGCACATCCCCAGGGTCTCACACTCAATTAACATAACCTACACACTCGCCCTGGTTCTCACCACAGAATCCATGCAGGCCCCTCGCAGACAGGGTCGGCCCAGGAAAGCGCTCCAGCTAGGCAAACCTGAGCCCTGAGTCGAGCGCAGAGGTAGGGACGGTACAGGGTCAATCGCTCCGTTCCACACAGTGACGCACGATTACAGTAACAGGGGAGTCCTGGCCTGCCCAAACCTGACCTGGCAAGTGCAGCTGCCTTTCCAAAGCCCTGAGTGGCAACTTTAGAGCTCAAATATGCTGGCAATGGCCACGCGACCACGCTCCAAACCCGGGCTTGCTTTTCCCATGGCCTCTTAGAGGCCTCCACAGTCAGATCTCGCTCTCCAAGCCAGAAAAACCAACCCAGGAGCACAAACTCTGTTCCTCTCAGGACCGCAGGAAGGTGAAAAGGTGTGGTATTCCACACCCAGTTGGGCGTTATCCACACTGGGGCCAGCCCGTGTGTGGCGGGAGCTAAGGCCTCGGAACAAAAAGTCCCAAATTCTACGACCTGGCTCTGAGCTGAGCAAGTCATCTGGACGTCTCTCAGCCTCAGCTCACTACAAGCGCAGCAAAGGCGATGACCACAAGATAAGCAGCCAGCCGGAGTGGGACAGCACAGGGAGGAGGTGGCCTTCCCAGGTGCCAGTAACAGGGTGGCAGGGCGAAGGTGTGCCCAGCAGCAGGCTGACGGGATAAAGAGGGTGGAGAGGGAAAGATGCTGAGCAGCTTCTGCTTGCTCTAGATTTGACACTGAACAAACACATTAGAGCTAGAGGGCCAGACTGGGAGATGGGGAGGAACCAGGTCTGCACAGGGCAGGAAAGCTGGGTGCCAGGGTGGGGAGCCCACCGAAGAACACAGCAGGGCGGACCTTACCTGCAGGAGCTGCCCAGGGCAAGGGGCAGGAGATCAAGTTAAAACCTTGCCAGTTAGGAAAGACATAGGAAAGCCTGCCTCAACAGACTGAAGAAGAAAAGCAAAGCAAGTCTTGCGGGTAGAAAGCCAGGGTCAGCGATAGCACAGAACGAAGAGTGCTACACAGACAGCCAATCCCATCAACCCTCTGGCCAGAGAAACCCCTGGCTTCCTAGAGGGGAAAGGGTCACTGAGCACTCTGCCCCGCTGTCCAAGTCCAGGGAACCCTGTGAGCACCAGCAGGAGGCTCGGTGGCATGTTTGGAATAGGGCCTCCCACACACAGGCCACCCCCCCGCCGTGGTCCCGCCAGAGGTGGACCCGAACTAATGTCAGCGGCAGTGCGGCCACCCCGTGCACTCAGGCTGACGACCGCGCAGCCTGCCTGGACATGCTGGGGTGGACCGACGGGAGCTAGGTCTCAGGGGCCAAGATTTCAGGATGAATAAGCACAGGACAAGTGCCCACAGCAATGTCCAGGGGAGGCCTGGCGCTGGGCCGTCCCTCGACTCTATAAAACAAGTCCCAGGGCAGGGATCTCGGCAGGGTTGGGGGGAAGAGGGTGACTCGGTGCCAGCGCGCAGCTGGGCCACATCTGGCCACTCTGGCGAGCAAGCGCGGGGCACGGCGGCTCTAGGACCCGGACCCTGCGTCAGGGCGAAGCCTGGTCTCGCGGAAACCCGGGCACCCCGGCAGCATCTTTATCTCAACTTGATAAAGACTATCTATGAAAAAGCAACAGCCAACATCATACTAAAAGGCCAAAAACTAAAATCAGGAACAAGACAAGAATGACCAGTATCACCACTCCCATTCAATATATTTCTGGAAAAATAGCCACCACAATTAGACATGAGAAAGAAATTAAAGCAATAAAGATAGGAAAGGAAGAAGTTTAACTATCATTATTTGCTGAAGATATGATACCTTACATAGAAGACCCAAAACACTCTGCCAAAAGACTTCTAGACTTAATTGACACTTTCCTCAGAGTAGTGGGATACAAGGTCAACACTCAAAAATCATTAGCCTTCTTGAACACAAATAACAGATTCACTGAGAAAGAAATTAGGGAAACAGTTCCTTTCACAGTAGTATTCAACAAAATCAATTATCTAGGAATCAGTCAAATGAAGGAAGCAAAAGACTTCTACATTGAAAACTACAGCACTCTGAACTGGCGCCACCGCCTGCTGGGACCTGGAGCGGACGGGGCGGGGCGGGCGACATCACCCAGCCGGGGTACCGCGAGCTTCAGCCGGCTGGGCCTAGGACAGGGGCAGAGACAGTGCACCCGAAGCAGCTCCAGAAAAGATCAGCACTGGTAACGCCCGGTAGTAGGCTAAGGGGGAGCGATTTTTGCTTCTTACACGGTTGGTTCAGACGTGGTACACAATGAGCTTAAAACGTCAGATGTACACACACAAAGAAATGTACACTAAGATATCACACGAGTGGCAGCTTCTCGGGGGACCGACTGGGAAACGGCCTAAGCGTTTAGGGCGACAGAATGGTGATCTAGGTAAGCACTCATGGGAACCCAGGAGTAAGCACCCTTCAGTTAAGACCTGCCAATTTCTAAATAGTCTGCAAAGCCTGCCTCGGGTCAGCACTCGTTCTGGTCTGCCTGTAGACCCAGGGCCCAGGACTGAACAGACCCGACGCCCCTTCCTCAGGGGACCCTCTCAGGGCTCTGAGTTGAGTCTCTTCCCCCGCTGATTTTCTGCTACTCAGAACCACCGGCTCCGCTTAGAAGAGGACTGTGCCATGCACAGGGATGAAATAAAGGCACCCTGGTGGGGAAGCTGGACTCTGGGCCTTGCGAGGGCATAGAAGATGCCCTGTCTGGGAAAGGAGGCTAAAGGTTTCTTACATAACTCACACCTGCATCCCAAGGAAGCTACCCAGAGAAGTACAGCCACAGAGGACTGTGCACAAAGTCCACAGCACACCCACAACGACCAAGCCCTGGGATGATCCAGTCCCCGCGGAGCAGAGGCGGACAAACCTGTGTCATATATCTTCAGAAGGCAGATCTCTGGACAGAAAATAAAGCAACATTTGCCTGGAGGTAGGAACGGGGCTGACAGCGAGCTTACACGAACATGATTCCAAAACATGGAGTGACGAAAATCTTCTAAAACTGGGTGGCAATGATTGAATATAAATGTATTAAGAACTGAAAGTGTACAATGAGCAGAATTTTTATAGTAATTATACTCCAATGGAACCACTTTTAAAAGTAACAGAGTAGGGCTGGGGATTTGGGTCAGTGGTTCCGCTACCTGCCTCACAAGCACAAGGACCGGAGTTCGATCCCTGGTACTAAAAAAAAAAAGGAACAAAGTAGCTCGGCGTGGTGGCTCACGCCTGTAATCCCAGCAATTGGGAGGCTGAGGCAGGAGGATTGCTGTGAGTTCAAGACCAGCCTGGGCTACATAGTGAGTTCTAGGTCAGTCTCAACTACATAGTGAGACCCTGTCTCAAAAGAAAACAAAAAACAAGTAACAGCAGCGAAATTTAGCAGCACGCACCTATAATGCAAGCTACTCAGGAAGCTGAAACTGAAAGATCTTGAGCTCAAGGCCAGCCTGGGCAGCATGGTGAGGGTTTGTCTCAGAAACAGAAAAAACAATACAACAACACAAAGCAGAAGCTGACCCTGAAGAGATTAATGAAGGCCTTGTTGAGAAAAAGTACTGAAAATTTGAAAATGAAGCCAGGCGTGGTGGTATGCACACCTATAATCCTAGCACTTGGGAGGTAGAGGCAGAAGGGTGGAGAGTTTTGAGACCAGCGTGGGCTGGTCAGAAAGAGCTCCCCCTGCCAAAAATAAAGCAAAAGCAGCAGTTAGCGGGTGAGAGGTCATTCAGTCCATACCTGGCATTTAACGTGTACCAGGTTTAACTTCCTAGGGGACTGTCCCCAAAACCTGTCTCAAGAAAACAAAAAACAAGTAACAGCAGCGAAATTTAGCAGCACGCACCTATAATGCAAGCTACTCAGGAAGCTGAAACTGAAAGATCTTGAGCTCAAGGCCAGCCTGGGCAGCATGGTGAGGGTTTGTCTCAGAAACAGAAAAAACAATACAACAACACAAAGCAGAAGCTGACCCTGAAGAGATTAATGAAGGCCTTGTTGAGAAAAAGTACTGAAAATTTGAAAATGAAGCCAGGCGTGGTGGTATGCACACCTATAATCCTAGCACTTGGGAGGTAGAGGCAGAAGGGTGGAGAGTTTTGAGACCAGCGTGGGCTGGTCAGAAAGAGCTCCCCCTGCCAAAAATAAAGCAAAAGCAGCAGTTAGCGGGTGAGAGGTCATTCAGTCCATACCTGGCATTTAACGTGTACCAGGTTTAACTTCCTAGGGGACTGTCCCCATGCTGTTACTCCACTAAAGCCCAGATGCTGTGAGGTTACCTATCAATTCGGAGATTTAGGTGCTACGAAAGGGTAACGCAGAAGATTTTATTTTACGTCTCTACCATTTGTTGAAATCTAAGCCAGCAATGTTATCCTAATTCTGTAGTGGTTTTTATGTCCATGTATACACCTAGCCCTCAAATGTTCTTGGAATCAGTTTTACCATCTTATTTGTCTCCAGGGTCATTAAAAAAAAAAAGTAACTATCATGGGGAAAAGGTAGAACTGTGTTGTTTTTGGCATGTGGGGGTTGCATGCTGAACTATATTCCTTGGCCTTTTTATTTTGAGAGGGCCACTCTAAGTCACTAAGCCCAGGCCGGACTCGAACTTGTGGCTCCCCTGCCTCAGCCTCCCAGAGTGCTGGGGTTACAGTTGTGCACCACCACATCCAGCTAAGAGCTGCTTTATATTAAAAGAACAAAGGGACATATAACTAAGGACCATATGCCAACCCCACTGGACCCAGACTCACAAAGCAGGTCAGTACGGACTGGGAAAAGGGGGACACAGCCGAGACATCAGACACACTGTAGGACTGCTGGCGATTCCCTCAGGTAGCAGTTTTATGGTTATGGGGGAGCATGTCTTTACTCAAACAACACAAATTTAGAGGGTTCCTCCATATGTTCTCAAGGATCTGTTCTGTTTTTTATTTCTTTGCTTTCGAGGTTTGCTGTTATTATTTTTACTTTTTTCTCTGTATTATTAAGATCAGATAATTCATTTTTGTTGCTCTATCTTAAAATTCACTCACTTTCTTCCCTAGCATGTGCCTTTTGCTATTGGACCCATCCAGTTAGTTACTTCAGCTTCCATTATTTTCAGTTATGAAATCTCCACTTGACTTTGGTATTTTCGATCTCTTCACTAACACTTTCTATCTCCCAATCTCGAGTGTCCATCCCTACTGGTGGGAGCATTTCTACAGTGGCTGCTTTAAAGTCTCTGCGGGATAATTCGGTGTAAACTTGGCATCGGAGGCTGTACACTGTCAATAGACAGCCTTGGTTGTTCCCGAGGCCAAGTCCGTTTGAAATGTGTAGACCTTTTGAATGTTGTGTTAGGACACTCTGGGTCTCGCCTCAAGCCTGACATCTCTGCTTGGATAAGTGGGTCATCCCTGTGGATTCTCAGCGCAGCTGCAAACTCAGCTGTGCTCAGTAGTCTTGAATGGATCCCGTGTGCGCCACCCCGTGGCCAGCCTGGGATCTGGGTGTGCTCTCCCAAGTTCAGTTCACTTCTAAGTCTTCCTTGGATCCATGGAACCACAACTCCAGAAGGCCAGGAATGTGTACCAACTTTCAAGACTCACTTTCCTGTGCCTGTACGCCCAGCAGTGCCCTGGTGCTTTCTGGTTCCCTGAGTCTCCCTGCTGTGGTTCCCGAGCCACACACTTCCCGAAGCTGTATCCTCATCAGGGCCAGGTGATGGGAAGAGAGACTAAAGCACTGACAGTCACCCCTTCCAGGATAAAGCTGCTCGCAGCAGCCCCTTCCTGGGGGCCTTTGTTCCCGCCAGCCCCTGCTGCTGCCATCAGAGCCTCTGAGGTCTGACTGCAAGAGAATCGAGGGAAAAGGGAAAAGAATGCAGCAGGGTTCTGCCTCCCTCTGAGTGACACACAAGGACTGCTCCTACAGAGCCCACCTGCAGCCGCAGCGGGCCTTTTCTCTAGCCATGTTAACAGCCCTTACTGGGGTCAGGCTCCCCGGCTTTCTGGGTTTGAAATCCCAAAGAGGGGAATCTCGATGAACTCAGTGTCAGTCCAGCAGCACTCCAAATTTCCGGTCGCCTTTTGTGGCCCACTTGCCACCATTTCCTTCCCAGCACCTCAAGCAGCTGCTCTGAGTTCCGTTCGGGTCGTCTAGCCATGCCCTCGGGGAAGACAGGCCGCACTGTGCTCAGCCTCCGTGCCTGGGACCAGTGCCTGTTCTCTATATTTCTGTAAGGTCAGTCAAATCCACTTTCTACAGTCCTAAGCACAGATGAAATTGGAGGCAGTTTGCTGCTATTCTAAATCTGCCTCTAGGCCTGCAGCCAGTTCCTCCCACCAGTTGCCCTGACCTTCTCTTCCTGCAACCTGTGATGCCCGAGACCCTCTGAGTTGCCGGGACTTCTCAGGACCCAGGGGTGAGGAGAACGATGCCATGTTTAGCTCCCAGGGGAGGGGGTGGTCTCTAAGGCCAAACAGCTGACTGGAAATCCCAGGAGACTGCCCAAGACTTTCCTGTCACACAAACCAAACACAGCAGGCCACATCCTCACCTTCGCCCATGTGACAGCGTTTTATCCAGGACCCTGACGGTAAGCCTGTCTTATCACTGCCACCATCAGCAGCCTCCTCAGGTGCATCCAAGACAACTTTCTACTCAACCTGGTTTCCTGACAGTACTGCCAGGTACTCATGCCTATGTCCACAGGGTCTAAAAGATTCACAGACTGTTGTAAACATCTCCACACAGCCAGCCCTGACCTCCGACCTCTGCTCAAACTATATACTTTCACATTCACCCTTTCAAAATGATCTCCTAAAGGTCTTGTAGGCGGCTGGGTACCAAGACTCGAGGTTCAGGTGTGTCCCCCGGACACAGGGTGCAGCTGATGTGCCCAGGAATCCCACTGAGACCCCCCAGGAGGACCATGGCGGGGTATATCTGAGAGGGGCAGCAGGAGCTGGGGCGCTGCTGCAGGGAAACTGGAGAGGAGGAAAGGGGCTGGCCTGGAGGGCAGTAAGGCAGCTCTGAGAGGCAACCCTGTACTGGGCAACTGGCCATCACCTAAAAGACGTTTTCAGGAAAATGTGCTTGGTGGTACTGGTGTCCCTCTAGGCTCACTGCACTCTGGACTTCTTCATGACATGTGACGCAGCTGCAAATACTTATTTGTGCAGTCACTTGTTAAAATGTTCTTTCTTTTTTTTTGTTTATTTTTTGGAGACAGGGTCTCACTATGTCATTGAGACTGACCTGGAACTCACTATGTAGCCCAGGCTGGTCTCAAATTCACAGCAATCCTCTTGCCTCAGCCTCTGAGTACTGGGATTACAGGTGTGCACCACCATGCCTGGCTCTTAAAACGGTCCTTTCTGGGCCAGGACAAGGGTCATACAAGTTTTGCCTGCCCTTCATTGTACACTTGGGATGGATCTAGTCAGCAGCTCAAAATTGTGGAGCAAACAAAAAGGCCAAGGAATCCAAGAAAGAAGGCCGCCTTTTATTCACAAGCCAGCGTCGCGCCCCTGCCAATCCGACCAGAGCCCAGGACAGCCAAACCCAGAGGAGGGCAGCCCAGCAGGCCCATCGTCCTCACCTCATTCTTGGACTCCTCATTCCCCAGCAGTTACCAGAGTGTGCGCGGCCGCATGCTCTGGCCTCTTGTATAACCTGCAGTAACAAAGATGACTGTGTCCCCCTCAAGTCTTCCTTCGAAATGGGTTTGGAAACGGTGGTGCACGGAATTACCGGTAGCATCTGGTAGAGCCCAGTTCAGCCAGCCCCAGAGCTCAGCCCCGAGGCAGGGTGGCGTCCGAGAGCCCGAGTTTCTCACAGACACCAGGTGGCGGTGCTGACGATGTCGCCAGGCTGGTGACCACACTTTGAGAACCAGACTTTGGTATGATTCTCTCAACCATGATCGTTTTTGTTTCCTCTGTTAAGTAAAGCTCTCTCAAATCACAGTGTTGTAGGAAAAAGGAGACATAATTTCCAAAATGTTTATGAAATTTGAACAGATAACTACAGTGTCATGTCAGCGCGTCCCCACCCTGGAGTCGGAAGAGGGACCCCATGCGGGCCTCTGCCCCTCACAGCTGATGGAGCAGAGGCACCACAGCCTCTCCTCAACTGACTGCGCCGTGGATGTGCTGGGACAGGCAGAAATCCGCCACACTGCCCGCACTCCAGCGAGCGGGCAGACAGAATGGGCACGGTAGCCCGGTTAGCAGCCAAGGACTGAGGGGGACGCCTGGCCCAGGTCCGACAGGCAGGAGGCGGCACTGCTAGAGCCCAGGCCCAGAGCTGCCCCACACCTCGGTGTCCTGTGCCCAGCTGCGACCTGGCCAAGAGGGAGCGGTGTCTGCAGAACAAGGAGACAGGGGGCGCCAGAGGGCCAGCCGCCCTCACTGTGCTCCACTTCCTGTGCCTTGGAGCCACCCGGTGCCGGGCAAGCACCTGACCCGCCTGAGCACTGCCCACATCAACCCTCTTCTAGGCCCATGACAGGCTTTTCCTCCTTCACTCTTTACCATCTAGAGAGGCAGACTCCACTTTTCTCCAGTTTCTAGAGATGAGGAAAGTGTGGCTCAGGAAGGTTTAGTAACGTGCCCAAAGTCACACAGCCAGACTCTGGTGAGCTGGGACACAAACCCCACCCATCAGACTCCAAAGTCCATGTTTTTAAATAACCATGTGATGCTGCTTCTCTTAAATTAAAAAAAAAAAAAAATTCAAAGAGAGAAAGCAAAGAACTAGAGCTTCCCAAGACTTTCCTGTTTTGCTCTTAGACCCCACAGGCAGACAGGCGGGCGCTGTGAGCCAGGTCCCTGGACAGCGGCTGGCACAGCGCAGGTCCCTGCCTGACCGGACATGAGAAGGCCAGGTCCCCTGGGTCTGGGTGACCCACAGGGACAGCAACAGCTATGGGATCATGTTACACGAGCAACTGCACACTCGCTCCAGGAGACCAGAAAAATGCTCCAAGGTCAAGAACATGATTCATGTTCACACTAAAATCACAAATGAAATAATCATGATACTAAAGATAAAGAAATTCAGATACAATACAAGTGATATTAAGAACTACTGGAACAACTGTGTAGCGTACTTGTTACTTTTTTTTTTCCTTTTTTTGCACCAGGAACCCAGGACCTCACTAATGCCATGCAGGTGCTATGCTGCTGAGCTACATCCTAAAACCTTACAAGAGAAGAGCTACTTGGTCTCCTAGAAAGTTCACAGATGAGTTTAGCATACAGACTCATCCCATCTTGATAATCTGCGGTATGCTGGTATATAAGCCTCTGCAGTGACTCCAATTCGAAACATGACCATCTACAAAAGTGGGTTCCAACACTGACTGACAGCATCTCTTGGACTGGATAACTGCCCTGGGGAACAGAGAAGCATTCACGGCCCGTGTAGCCTGGCCACGCTTGCAGACCACACTGGGAGAGAACTGGCTGCTGGCCCTGCCCTCGCACACGCCACCCACCTACTAGGCCGGGCCTGCACGCCTGCTGCAGAAGCCTGCAGCTCAGAGAGGCCCCGGTCCCGCTCCCAGTCCTGCTGGGCCACTTCCCAGCTGTGCAGCCCCACACAAGTCACCCAGCCTGTCCTCAAGGGTTCTCTGGTAAACGGAGGGAACGGTGGATGTCACAGCCACTGAGGGCCGTCAGTGACGAGGCACATGGGAAGGATCCCTTATGACTGCCCAGCTTCCCTCTGGCCCCTGCAGGTTCTTCGCACACTGGCCTGCACCTGCACCGTTTCCCAGGGGTGCCTTCTCCCTTCTCCAGCCCCGGTGCCAGTCAGGAGGCCTCCCGTTCGGCCGGCCCCGGGGTGATCACTGAACTGCGTCCAGAGAGTATAAACCCCAGGGCGGAGGGGGAAGGCTGAGATGGGCCAATACAGCGCAGCCTGCAGCAGACTGCCTGTCGGAAGGCGCTCAGAGTCAGGTCTTCCCAGGGCTGCTCCATTTTCATACAGACAGAATTTCACAGCCATGGCACCCCATGCACCTGCACTGGGCCCTCCCTCAAGCCACTGGCGTGACACCTGCATCCGCAGCGAGGCAGCCTGACCCGACCCTGAATCCCTCCAAACTGGGCAATTGCAGAGTGTGGAGGAGGGGTCCTACAGGGCCTGTTCCGGAGCAGCCCGGAAGGATTTCAACTCCCTGTGGGAGAATGCTTTCATATCAGGCACAATAAATATCTGATCGTAAACACATCTGTAACTGTTACTCAAAAACTAAATAAATGAGTCAAGTTGTAAATATCTAAGGTCAGGGAATCAACTCAACCTCCAGGTGTGCAGGTGACAAGCTATAAGGAAAGAAAAGGTTAAATTCATCGATATTCTCAACATAGAAGTGAGTTTCAGGAACTTGGCATGCAAATGACTTCAGAACCACGGTACTGCTCCTCCTGCAGGCTTCACAAAGCGGCGCTGCGCCCACACAACAGCACACTTCCATCAGCATCTGGGATACCTTTTGTATTTTCTTTGAATCTTTCTGAGCATTCTCTCGGAGTGGTACTTTTCCAAATAACTTCCATCCCAAGTCATTTTGTTTGTCAAGTCTTGCATTTTGTTTTCTAGCAAGCAAATTCCTATAGGAAGAAAATAAAAGGATTAGGGAACTTCTGGGTATTTAATGCAACACTAGGACAGCCGAATCATTCCAGTAAAACACGTCAACTTCCCTTGGAGAGGGGCTATGGGGTGAGCCACGTACTCTAATGCTTCAGACTTGCTTTTCACAGACAGAATTATTCACCAGGAGGAAGGCCTTAAACCAGAAATAAACTTTTTGTCATTCAAACGTTACATGCACAAATTCCATAATTCCAAGTAAGGAAATGCGTCACATGATAGCTAAGGGTATTGTAAAAGTGGGCTGTGCTAAATGGAAACCCAGGCTCACGCATGCATTAGCTGTGTGACTCTGGACCAGTACGTCAACCTCTCGGAGCCTCAGTTTCCTGTGTTTAATGAAGGAGACGTCATCCCATGGTCCACGGATGGAAATTTCAGATATACAGTATTTAAGAATAAGCTGCTTCAGTGCTTAACCTCCCCTTAGTTTATGTTACCTGAAAGATAAATCTGAATTATCTATTTTAAGTCTTCAAGTAGCACAGAAAGAAAATTCGTGAGGTCACAAGGTCTCCTCTCCCAAGAGTGTTCCACATGACACGAATCCCTGCTGCCAGCACAGAGAGATGCTGTCCCGGAGCCGCTGTGCAGGCTGTCCCTGAGAACAAGTGGCCTGAGGCCCGCGAAGACACACAGGCCGAGCTGTGCTGTGCTGGACCAGAGGGGCACTCACAGAAACACAGGCCCTGTCCCGCAGAAGCAGCCCGGCTAGCAAGGCCCAGATGGCCAAACTGGGAAGAATTTCATCACTGAGGTAACAAGAGGAGTGGGTTCTAACCCACTGCCCAAACCCGAAACCCATGACCCAGAGAGAAACTGATCAGTATGTATAAACAACGGGGGGGGCTCAGAGCCTGGCGACACACCAGTAATACTCTAGTGGAGAAGGGAAACGAGCAGTGGAGGTGTCACTCGGAGGAGGAGCAGGGTTTCACACAGTTTGAAAACATTTCCCCCAAATTGTCAATTACAAAGGCAAAAACTGTCCTCTCCACACTGGAGAGAAACCTGGGGACTCCACTCAGCCTAGTGCATCAGCTGATGTCACCACCTCGAAGGGAGCAGGCCTGGCCGTGGTGACTGCGTGTGCACCCCAACAGTGCCCATGCACACAGCCCGAGGGGTCCCGCACACTGGAGCGAACCAGCGAGATCCCACTGCACCCAGGCCTCGGAGGAGAAAGGGCTCTGGGGTCGCGGGCAGTTGACAAAGCTCAATTCTAGACTCTGAAAATGGCCTGGGTAGATTAAGGTGAGATTCACTGATTCTGATACTGACACCGAGGTTCTGTCACAAAACGGCCAACATCCTTGTTTCTTAGGCAATATGCTGGCACAGGGAGGGCTAAGGGGATACAATACTTCCAACTTACTCTTCTAGTATGGGGAAAATACATATATAAGGCAAGGACAAAAAAAAAGCTGTCTAAAGAGCACGTAGAAGTCTCTTACAATTTTTTCTTGTAACTTTTCAGTAAATTTGAAATTATACCAAAATAAAGTTTCAAGAACTTTCAAAAGAAAAGTTTCACTGTGTTCTCAAATTTCTTCTGTGGTGAAAATAGAAACCATTTTGGCAGGGTTTCATAGCCCGAAGCAATTTCTATTTACATTCTCAAGAAATGAACTTTGATCTCTCAGGAGCTGGGGGCCTTTCATTTTTTTGTGATTTCCCCATGGTGAGGACTTACGCAATGACAGGGGTGAAAACCTCCGATGTCCAGAGACAGGGGGCGCAGACACCTAGACCTGAATTCACAAAAAGCTCACGCCTGCTGCCCCTCTGGAGAAGGACGCTGCTGCACAGTCAAGAGCACTGGGGAAGGGAAGGGAAGGCAGGAGCTGAAGCAGATAAGGCGGGAGGGCACCCTCGGGCACCCTTGGTCGGTGGTGGAGGAAAGCACCCTGCAGGCAGCACAGGGACAGACAGCTGTTGGTCCACATGCCGTTGCAGACCCAAGGCACACAGACTCAGTGCCCTGGGCTGGAGGAGGTCCATCTGCATGGCCAGCAGCCCCCAGGACCCACACACTCCACCTGCCCAAGCTGTCCATGTCAGCGGGGCTCCCAGAGCCACCTGGGGTCCTAGACCATGGGTCCTGCCCCCTCACCCCTCATGCAGCAGCGTCCCCCAGTGGAGGACAAAGCTCCTGCGTAGGCGGGTAGAATGGAGGTGCGCAGGGCCTCCGGCCCAGGCCCACCGCCCTGCCCACTCCTCCATCTCTGCCCACTGCTCATCCTCCCACGCCACCCTCGCCTTCTGTGGCTGCTCCCCAGGAGCTCCTCGGCCCACCAAACCCTGAGCCCGAGGTCCCACCCATGCCTGCTCTGCCCTCTGTGGCACGCGGCCTGGCACCAGACCCCTGGGTCCCAGCACACAGCCTGCTCCCCAAACAGATGACGTGACGATCAGGGGAGGTGAAGGGTCTGGCGCAGCCCTGCCCACCCCTGGCCCCCAGCACAGAGCCGCCCCGCCTGCCCCCGCCATTTCTCCCACAGAGGCTGAATGAGCAGCAGAGCGTGGGGACTGTCCCCATACAGCCGCCTTTAGCTGAGCCCAAAGCGCAGAGCTCTGAGGAGACGTGGCTTATAAGACTGGGGGGCTCCTGAGGTGACTTGAGTGGGTATAGCCCCCCACCACCCGTCCACACAACTACCCTGCACCTTTGTTTTCTCCCCTGGAGTACTGGGAACTGAACCCAGGACCTTTGCGCTGACCTACATCCCCAGGACTTCTCTACTTTTTATTTGGGTACAGGTCTCACACTAAGCTGCCCAGACTGGGCTTGAACTTGCAACCTTCCTGCCTCAGCCTCTCACAGTGCTGGGCTTAAAGGCGTGCAGAACCACATTAGCTCTCAGCATCATCTCAGAGTTCTGTTGAAGCAGCCACGGTGGGTGCTGCCAAGGATAATGCGCCCCCATCTGCAAGGCCAAAGGCTGATCCCTGAGGGGTACAGCCTCAGAGAGGGAGGGGCCCAAGGCTCACGGTGACATTCGTCCCTGGCTTTCATCTCCACAGCAAAGACTCAGAAGAGACAACGGCACGCAGAGCCTGCCGTTCAGCTCAGCTGGGAAGACAGGAAGCCGCTCACAGGGACACACACTGAGCAGTGCCAGCCACAAGCACAGGGTGCCACTGGCGCCTGGAGCAAGGTCACTCACTGACACACTGGACCCCCGGATGGTAAAGAGCACCGCGCATGGGAGTCAGCTCTCAGACTCCCTGGCCTCCTCCTCTCCCTGAGTTCCTAGGGTCTGACCAGGCAGGAAGCAGATAAAGCACCTCAGAGGGGTAAGGGCCAGGCGGAGTGGTGGAGTGCTCCAAACCTCCGGGACATCCACGCCCCTCACCTGCAGACCCAGGCCCACCATTACTGCAGGCCGAGGTGTGTTAACAGAAGAGCTCGTGACACATTTGTTGCCTCCTAGTGCTAGGTTAGGGGCACAGCCAGCTACTTTTAAAAATAATTCAAAGGTTGCAAAACTAGGAGTTTCTGCTACTAGAAAATGAAATGCTTTTGTACCACTCCTATCCTCACCCCTCAAATCAGCAAGATGCCGCAATAAGTCAAAAGCTAAGGCAAACTGTTCCGTGATGCTCCCCTGGCAAGAGCCTGCTGGAGAGAGACATGAAATGGGTCTATTCAGCTGCTTCGGTACAATCTGGAAGACTGAATCACTGTGCTGCAGGGTAACCAATGCTGTGCCTCGAAGGACCCTGAGGAGGCTACAGCGAGGCCCCATGGGGTTTACAGTCAACAGCTCTAGGCTGCTAGGCCAGGATCCTCCCTGGGTGTGGGCTGGGAACGAGGCCCCACCCGGCTCCCGGGGGAGGAAAGCTGGGCAGTGGGGCAGAAACATGCAGGCCCAGGGCTTCCATGCGGGGGGCAGGGCTCTGAGCCCCACCCTGGTAGTCACGTCCTTGAGCCTCGTTTCCACCTCCCCGGGCTGGGTCTGACCAGTGGGACAGGACAGCACCTGGCACCTACTGCTTGGCCTGGCACGTGGTATGTGCAACTCAGTTCCACACAGGATGAGGGGGCACCGATGGAGTCCAAGGCCCAGACAGAGCCATCACCCACCAAGATTTCTAATGAAGCCACCAACAACAGACCTTCACCTGATGTCAAGTAGGTACAGGCACAGAAAGGCAGCCAGCAGGGCTGGTTGCAAGTTCAGTCTGTGCCCTACGGCCGCCATCCGGGCGAGGCCTGTCTGGCCCTGACCTTGTCAGCCACTGTACTCAGCTGCTGCTGGGATAGGAAGACTGGAAGCCATGCCTGGCCCTGGGGAGCTCAGAATGTGGGCGGCCCACCCTACAGGGCACAGCAGGCCTCGGGTAGCACTGCGGGCTTCACCCTCATGACAGAGTTGGGATCTCCCAACAAGAGGGTGAGGAGACAGCTCCTAAAACAGCCAGAAGCCCAGCTTCCTCTGGCCAACTCTAAGCCACGGTCTACTCCCAGGCACATGGCAAACACGGCTCATCACCAGGCCAGCGGCCCCTCCCAACAGAGGCAAGGAGACAGCAGGCAAAAGGGAGAGGAGGGCCCTGGACCAACCCACTGGAAGAGAGCGAGGGCTGCAGGAAGAAGTCCACCCTGAAGGGTCTCTGCGTGGCAAGTTTCACCTTCCTTTGCTCAAACATTTAATGACCTAAATGCATATTATCTGCTCGAATGCATGCTGGCCATATCAGCACTGTTCTAGGCATGGTGCCACTGCCCTGAGGTATTTACTGCAAACATCACCACAGCTGGGGACAGCATTCCCAGGAAAAAGGCCTGGGAGCCAGGTCAGTCCTCAAGGCCACCCACCTCCCCAGGCAGGTGCCAGGGGACACAGGGACTCTGCTCCCGGACACAGGCCATGAGTTTCTCAGTTTCCGTCCCATGCAAAACACAGCCAACTCTGTGTGCAAACACACTCCTATTCCACTCCCAGCTTCTAAGGAGAGGCAGAGCGCCGGCATCGCGGAGGACCCAGGAGAACGGGAAAAGGCAAAGATAACCACGTGCCCAGGAGCTTCCCTGGTGACCCTCATTCCCGCATCGCCTGCCGTGGCAGTCAAGGGGTGAGGCACAGCCAGCCTTCCAGGAGGCGAGAAGGCCCCAAGCTTGAACCTGGCCACACCCCGAGTTCCCACAATTTCCAGAGGAGGAGGCAGGCCTTTGCGGATGGGCAGAGAGAAGTGGATGGAGGAAAGGGAGGAGCTGTGTGAGTCCCCAGGATGAATGGATTTACTGTACACTGTAAATATGCACGAATTTTAGAAAAGCAAGCCCCAAGACGGGAGGCGGCTGTGTCACCGTGTCCAGATGAGAAATGAAGGCTGGGAGGCCAGCGGTGCTGAGCTCATCAGGAGCCGCCTCAGTCCTCGTCTAAGTGGGGACAACACTGACGTCTTCCTAGGGCCACCATGAGACCTTGTGGGGTCAGGCACAGGCGGCCCAGCTGTGCTCTCGCTGCTCGGTCCCGCCGTGTGAGGTATGCACGGGGCCATCAGCAGAGGTGGCTCACCACAGCCTGTGTGCTCTGCTGACATGGGGTTCGGAAGTGGGAATTAGTACTTGTGAAACACTTTTTTTTTTTTGGTACCAGGGATCAAACTCAGGCCCTGGCGCTTGTGAGGCAGGCGGCGGAATCACTGAGCTAAATCCTCAGCCCTATCAAACACTTTTTAAAATCTAGAAATCACGGGAAAAGCTGGGCTCTGGCTTCTCATGGATAAGGGAGCCAGGCCTGTTCTTCTGCCGGCCAGTGGCCAGCCACACAGCAGCTTGAGGTGGGGGTGCTCTGTTCCCCAACCCTCCACCCCACTTCCAACTTCAGCACTCCCAGCACCTGTCTGCAGAGGCTGGTCCAGGTTTTGGGGCCCTTGAAGGTTATACAATTTGGGGAATCCTCTTTATGAACAAAACATTAGGAACAAGTGAAGGTCTAGATACTGCCCTGAGTCCAGCCGTCTCCGGGGTGTGAAAAGCCGGGGTACGGCATCAGCTGGCACTGCCTGCCCATAGCTGATGAAATTCCAGGGAGGACCTGCGGCCAAGTCCTGCCCATGCTGAGACGAAGGACTGCTGCAAGGGAGGGATCCTCTTTGTTAGGTGCCGGGGCTTCTGCGCCTACTGACTTGACTTTTGAGAGATACCCAAATCCACAGAATGTGACTTCAGGGGCAAACAGAAGCACTGACCGCTAAGAGAACACTGTGCGGGGCCGTGAGGGTCCCTGCGGCTGGGGAGCACCCCCGGGTAAAGCAGGGGTATGCCTGACATCTGGGCCGTCTCCCCACAGGGTGCACAGATCCTGCCACTCAATGGCCAGGCTCGGGGCACGCAGAACGCTCAGACGTGTGGAGCGGAAGCGTTTCCACGGAGTCTTCTGAGGAGCTGAGAGAACTACTGCTGTCCACTTAGAACAGGGGCAGCTGGGACTCTGAGATACAAGACTGCTAGCATCGCCCACCACGCCCCACCAGCCCCGACTGGGACTATGTGGGAGGGAAGGACGCTCCTCCGGCCTGGCGGAGCAGGTTCCACCAGCCACAGACACTCCTCCGTTTCTCAGAGCTCCTCAGAGCCTGAGAAACAGCCGCCAAGTCCTCCTCCGTCCGCCGCCCCGCAGAGTCCACAGTGACTTGGGGCTCGCTGCTCCTGCCATCTCCCAGACGGACACTGTGAGTGAATTCTGGCACCAACGCAAGCGGGAGCAAAGTGGCACTCCCGTGTTCAGCCACCACCAGAGCGGCCTGGCTCGGGCCAAGCTGTCCACCCCTGTGAGTCACAGCCGCCTTTCCAGGCCGCCCAGGCCCTTCCCGGCCTTTCCCTACTCCCAACAGCCCTGAAAGACGCACTGTGTGCGGCCCCCACCAGACAAACAGGAAGAGGTCAGGGAATTCCCTCTCCGGGACACATAAATCCCAGCCTCTCCTGCAGCACAGAGCAGACGGGAGTGAGCCTGCGAAAGCCCGTTCGTTCACTGGGAGTACTTCCCCCTTGACACCGACACGCACCGCACACATCCACGCTGGCTCTGACCTTTCTTTGAGAATAGAGATAAAGGTCACTCATGCCACTACCACGGACACAAGCCACACAAAGCCTGGTTCTCACAGCTGGGCCCCTGTGTGATGAAGATGTATCTCACCCATGGGAAACAGGTAGCAAGAAAGCCTGAGGTTTCAGTGTGTGCCATGACATCACACACACGCGTGTCAAGCCTAGCCCGGAGGCCCCCACAGCAAGACCTTCCTGCTCTGAACAGGGACACCAGGATGCCCTGCCTGACCCAGGGACCAAAGCCTGACATGTGAGAAAGAGCCCGCTCCAAGGACCTCCAGGGACAGACCCGGGAAAGGTGAGGCAGCAGCACCAACCTGTCGAGGAACAGAAGCGCAGGAGAGACGGCCATGGTGCCTACGGTGACCACACAGCTCCGCGGGGCCCGCCGCAGCAGCTCTGGCCCTCCCTGTGCCACATTCCTGCTGAGCCACAGCTCCTGGGACACAGGCAGTGCCCTTCCTTGGCACAGTGTGGGAGGAGAAGGCAGCAGGAGGGGGCGGAACAGTGGAAAAGCAGGGCTGGGCGGGCGGGCGGGCTCCAGTCACAGGCAGGCTGGAGGCAGGCCCAGCCTGGGCAGCAGTGCCCGGCTCCTAGGCAGGGCCACAGCACCAGAACTCTGCTGTAAGCAGCAATGGACAAGGTGACAGTCACAAATGCATGGGCACTTCTGACTGTGGGCCACCAACACGGCCCTGCAAACCGCTGTCCAACATCCACACGAGAACTGCCGATGGGCAGAGCGTTATCCCTTATTCACAATCCAAATCTGTGTTTAAGGAGAAAACAAGCCAAACCTGGTCATAGCGACCACAGGTCGGTGCCCTTGGAGCCAACATCATTCAGTCATGTGCTGACGATCAGCCCTAGGAAACTAATCTCTTGCACGAGCCCACTAGGCCTCTTTCTCACAGCTGGCTCCCCAACCCGTGACAAGAATAATCTCACGTCTATGTCTGTGTGCAGGTGTAGTCAGCTGGCGCCACATCTGGGAAGAGTAGGTGAGGGGCAGAGAGAGGAGGTGCTGTGACCGCCTCCCAGTCCTGAACTGCTTTAAAGTAAATCAAGGCCAGGAGTGGAGGCTATACCCGTGATCCCAGCACTTGGGAGGCTGAGGCAGAGGATCACTGAGAGTTCAAGCCCAGCCTGAACTGCATAGCAAGACCCTGTCTAAAAAAGTATATCAAGCATATATTACTTTTGCAATAAAAAATAAGACAGGAACAGGATGCGGCTGGCACAGGAGGGGCCCTGCATACCCCGTCTGCATCCCTGGACAGCCACTCCAGCCCAGTGTTCTCAGAGCAGGGCCCCTGGGAAGCCAGCCCCTGGGTGGCTCTGACACTCCGGGAGACCTGCTGTGACTGTGTCCACACACAGCCCAAGTGGTTGGTCCCATTCCCTCCTCAGGCCCCTCTGTGCAAGGTGCAGCAGCCCTCCCCTGGTGGGGCCACAGGACCAGGCGGCTATGCTGGCCACGGTCCCCCGGCTCTGTCCTGCCTCAGCTCCAGGCTCCTCCCAGGCCCATGTTCCCCTACGATGATGCAGGGCCTTCAGCTTCACATCCCCAGAGCTCCCCAGTTCCTTCCTCAGCGCTGACAGCAACACCCTCTATATCATACCTCAACAACAACAACAAGATTTTAAATCCATAATTTAAGAATCCACAAAGAAACCTATGGGTCCAGATGGCCTCACTGGTGCAGTCTTCCAAACACTGAAGGAAGAAATACACAGACTCTTTCAGAGAACATACCTTTCCCCTCTCTCCGTCTGCACACCTACCAGGAGACATCTGAGGTCACTCGACATGCGCACCTGTGGCATCACTGACTATGAAAAAATCTCATTCAACCAGGACTTTCTGAAGCCTCTTGCGTTACTTTCATCTTGTTGCTGAGACGAAATGCCTGGCACCAAAAGTTAGAGAGGAAGGGGTTTATTTGGCTTTCAGTTCATGGAAGGTTCAGTCCATAGTCGGCCGACTCCAAAGCTGAGATGACAAACAGGCCTTGCAAAGCAAACATGGAGCATACAAGGCAGCAAAGGTGACGAGGGGAGGCAGCAAAATGCAACAAGAGGCCTTCGCATGTCTTTCTGCCTCTTTATCCCATCCAGGCTACTTAGGGCAGGCAGCACTCACACCCTTAATCCCAGTGCCCCTGAACCTAGCACTGCCCCATGAATCAGTCCCAGTGTCACACTCTGGATCCAGCCTATGACCACCCGAGGCTTTGGGGGACTTCCAGACCCAGACCATAACACCCCTTTAAGGGTCATTTAACGTGGAGCTGGGGAGGGAAGGAGACGACTTTTTTTTTTTTTTTTTGGTACCGGGAATCAAACTTGGGCTCTTATACTTGCGAGGCAGACAGCAGAACTACTGAGCTAATAAGTCCCTGGCCTGGGGACCACATTTTTAAAATTCCCCTGATCTGAGGACTTTTATTTCTTTTAACTCAGATACAATAAAGCTGACTTTTTGGTGTACAGTTCTCAGTTCTAATAAATCTAATAAGGTTTATTTAGCTGCCGGAGAAAAACCTTATAAGAACTCCTGAGAACAGAAAGAACAACCCACTTAGACCTGCATGATCGCTGCATCAGAAAAGGAAAGTCACAGCCCCTACCTTTAGGAATACTAACCACAGCAAAGTCCTGAACAAAACATTAGCAAACCAAATCAGCAGTGAACGCAAAGAATAACATATCGTGAACAAGTTAAGATTATTCTAAGAAGGCAAAGTCAGTTTAACATTAGAAAAATACATTAGTCCCAAACAAACAAAATGAAGGAGAAAGCTGGACGTGGTGGTGCATTCTTGTAATCCCAGCACTCAGGAGGCTGAGGCAGGAGGATCACTAAGTTCAAGGCCAGTCTGGGCTACAGAGTGAGACTGTGTCTCAAAAAAAAAAGGAGAAAATACATAACCATCAACAGACATTGAAAAAAGAACCTGAAAAAATGCAAGACAGTCACATGATTTTGTTAAAAATCCTTAAAACTCGGAATAAAAAAGGAATATCCTTAATCTGATGAAAGCATCTAGTAAAAAGCAAGGAGTCCAGTGAACAGGACCCCACAGCAAGCACCACACTAACAGGCCAGGCACAGAAGGACTCAAAGAAACGAATCCACTCACAGATGGCATGTTTTTCTTCTGAGAAATCCACAAGAACCTACAGGTAAACTGCTAGACTAACCGAATTCAGCAAGACCGTGGGAGTGAGGGTCTGCTCAAGAAAACTGACTGCACTGCCAGTAAACACCACCCGAGGACATCAAACCTACGCTCCTTGACATTTGCAAAACCATCAAAAACTAACAGTATCTTCAAATAAATTTAATGAAAGAAACACAAGACCTTCTTTACACAGGAAAAACAAAAAAAAAAGCTATAATGAAAAACTCCTAAATCAATGGAGGAACACACCACAGCCAGGGATCACAGCCTGCAGGGTAAACATTTACCTATATGTTCAGTGAATCCCAAACAAAGCTCTAGACACCTCTGTGAAGGTGAGATTCATATGGAAATGAAAAGGGCCAGGAAAAGCTAAGAGGGCCTCACAGGAAGACAGAGTAGAGGAGCGTAGCCTCAGAGGTGCCAAGATCTGTTACAGGGTCAGAAGGAGCAGACTGTCAGCGGAGTGAGTGGAACGACACAAGGAGAGCAGAACAACAGAACGCAGAGGTCACCTGACAGCCTCCGGGGCTCAGAGGGGAGGGTCTGCACAATCACCGCCTGCTCCGCCTTCTCGCGCGTGGGCGCTCACAAGTGACACGGAGTCGGTTAGGAATGGCACGACAATAAAGCTTTACACGGTAACAGTGCATTTTACAAACAGCCAAGAAAGGAAGGACCGCAGAGAGCAAAGATTTACAAACTGGAATTCATTGCCATTTAAGAAATTCCAGCACACAGGCCATAAATTCGAAAAGAAAAGCTGTGTTCAAAACAAAACGAAACATTCACGGAGTTAAAAGTAAGCCACAGTCAGGAAGGGCATGTGCAGTACACACAGAGAATGTCACACTTACAGACCAGTAAGATGACCCCAGAGAGTGTTCACAAAAGGAGACCCCACCGTAAGTTAGGAGGGGACAGCAAAGGAAACGCAAAGAAAGGGCGGCAAAAGAAAAATGCAGACTCACCTGAGAAGTCCAGGCTAGGGAAGCTGAGCGCAGGGTGCGGGGCAGCAAGCAGGTGGCCAGCACAGCGACACTGGCGCATGCAAACCCGGGCGAGGGCTGGGCTCCGGCCCCCCGGGACTGGCGACGCTTTCTCGGGGATGCCCGGAGGTGCCAAGGTCGGCCTGACCAGTGCACGCCACAGCCCACCGGGCCCAGCTGTCCGGCTCACTGCACCTCAGCCCAGGGAGGGGATTTCCTAGCCCTCTGAGCCCATGCTTGGGCAGGTAATTTGGCTCCTCGGCAAATCTGGTGCTCTCCCTGCTCCCAAGCTCCTTGAGTCCCCTTCAAACATTCCCATGTGGAAACAGAGCTGGAGAAATTAAGGGCATTACTCCTTATTATCAGTAACAGCTCAATCTTGGAAACAGTGGAGTACTACTCTGCCATAAAGGAGGACATGCTTCATAGTTCAATGGAGGGACCTTGAGACCACACTACTTTTTAGTACAGGTATCGAACTCGGGACCTTGCACTTGCGAGGCGGGCAGCGGCACTACTGAGCTACATCCCCAGGCCTAAGTGAAATAAATCAGACACACATGTTTAAATTCTTCACTGTTTCTGGGGCCGGGGATGGAGCTCAGTGGTGCCACTGCCCGCCTCGCAAGTGCAAGGTCCCGAGTTGGATCACCAGTACCAAAATAAATAAAATAAATAAACACTTCACTGTTTCTCTGGTGTGACAAGCCAAAAGAAGAAATAAGGACTAAAATGTATAACGGATATCGGGAAATGGGAAGGGAACCAAGGGGGGAAGGAAGGAGGAAGGAAGGAAGGAAGGGACAAGAAAAACACTGAAAATGGAAAAAGAGGAAACAAAGCTTCTGTGCATAAGCAGGGTAATGGGGAAAAGAAGCAAAATATATCATGTACTGGTACAAATTCCCTACGACGAATGTCACCACCACCTATATCGAAAATGTACCAGTGAATGTTTTGGTAAAACAAAATGCAGCATTCAAGGCTAAGGAAAGGGAGCTAACTTTTTATCAGGCAACTGCTCCCCGCCGGGTACTACAATAGCTATTTTCCTATGATATCTACCCTTTCATCTTCACAAAAACTCTACTAGCTAGATATTACTACTCACATTTTACTGAGGAGAAAAATAAATCTGGGAATTAGTTTATCCTTAAAGTGGCAATAACTTATTAGCAACCACCTGAACAATCAGGTTTTGTCCTCTTATTTTATTTTATTTTTTATCATTTTTGTCTTGGCTCTCTGAGACAGGGTCTCGCCGTGGGGCCCAGGCTGGCCTTGAACTTGTAGAGAGCCTCCTGCTGGGATTACAGGAGTGTGCCACCACAACTGGTTGTCCTCACATTCTAAAGTGTCACATAACTTCATCATCCTGTGAGGATCCTGTCACAGCCCTGGACTGCGCTGTCCACACGGCAAATGCACTGGGCCGACACCAGTTAGGCTGGGCTCACCAGGGGTGTGGGTGGTGAGGGACAGAAAGGACCTGGCAGCAGGCAGCACTGACCTTTGGTCAGCTAAGAGCACCGTGGTTTTCATCCCAGGAACAGGTACGCTAAGACTGAAAGAGGCCATGATTTCAGACTGAGCTCCTGCACTGCCCCGACACCTACTGGAGGCACTCGTGCTGGGTCACACAATCGCACTGAACTCAGAAACAAGCTGGGCATGGGGGTGCACACCTGTGATCGCAGCAATGGGGAGGCAGGAGGTCCGCTGTGAACTGCAAGATGAGACCCTGTCTCAAAAAAAAGAAGAAGAAAAGAAAAAAGAAACAGGCCAGTATTAAAAATTAAACAAAAAACAAAACCCCCAAGAGACTCACAGGAACCAACCTGAGAGGGCGTGAGAAAGCCCCTTTGGCTTCAATCTTGTGAGGAAAGTAAGTGAAGTGAGGACTTGGTTTCTGTTTCCTGTTTCTGCTTTCTTCAGCCCTTTCTGCCTGCAGAGCCCACCCACACTGTCAGCTTGGGAGAAAGCCTTTTCCCTTTGTAGAGAGGATGCTGCCTGATTCATGAATGACTAACAGAAGCCAACTCCATCTTTACACTCAAGGCATTTTTCAACAGTGCCATAAAACAATCAATTTCTCCTTCTTTCAGATGGCTTGAGCTGATGGCTCTACCACTCCGAACTAATCACTTCTAACAGTCATTGAGTCGGTCACTCAGTACTGGATATTTTGAGCACACTGAGGACTTTTCTGAGACATCAGATACTGGGATCAAAGAAAGAGGGGAGTCAAAGATGACTCCTAAGCTGGAAGTCTGGGATAAAATTAGTCTTTTCTAAATAAAGTCAGATGCTATGTTAGCTTCCCATCACTATAATAAAATACCTGAGATAATGAACTTATAAAGAGCAAAAGGTTATTCAGGCACACAGTTTTGGAAGTCCCCATGCACAGTGGCCTGTGGTGTTGAGGCAGGAGATTAATTTATTCTTCATAACCAACTGAATATTACGAAAAAGAGGGAAGGGCTGGGATTTAGCTCAGCGGTTCTGCCACCTGCCTCACAAGCACAAGGTTCTGAGTTCAGAAAGAAGAGTCACTAGTTAAGTCTGTAAGCAACACAGATCTCAAGCAGTCTAGGGTCAGAACAACCTTTTGGGGGAGAAATGAGATTGCTGTGTCCCTTTGGTGCTGGAAACCTCAGAGGTACAGTCTGGTGTGGAGAGTGCACCGAGGCTCAGACCCCAGCTCCACAGCCAGGCTCCTGGACCCAGGCAGGAAATGAACCCACCAGGCCTTCTCATCTGGAAGGGAGGCGGCTCCTGCCCATCTGTGCACCCATCAGTAAAAAGCACAAAGGGCTGTGTGGCTCCCCTCACCTAGCCCTAACAGTATACACACCGGTTCTGGTCAGAATCGACCATCGCTCAGCACCATGCCAACACCAAGAACCTGCACCACCAGCAACCAGAAGGACAGGTCCTGTCCTGTCCTCAGGCGTGACCTTCCTCCAAGACGAGGAAATTCAGAGACACCCTGGCCTGTGGTCACACAGCAATGGGAAAGCCGGCGCATGAATGCAGGGTCCTCGCTGCTCGGCGGGGCTCCCTTCTGGCTCCTGACACACCGTTCTCGGGGGCTGAAAGCCCTGCCATCACGTTTCATCTGAGAATGGGATGTGGACACCTATCTTTTTAAATTTCCCAAACAATCCTGTTGTGTACCTCAGTCTGAGAGCTTCGCTCCTTAACTGATTCATGTTTTCCTTCCCAAGCTTTTCATGTCTTTAATTGATGCTTTAATCTATAGGGATTTAAGATAATTCCTTTGAGGCAGTTTCTGCAAACAGTAAATTACTTTCTTTTAGGTTTGCTCTAAGCCACTGTAATAACATTTTGCTCACTAAAGCAAAGTCAAACTGCAAACAGCTCTCACAACATGAGCCTGGCCCAGGTGGCTTCTGAGGCCAGGCTATGTGCCACTAGCACATCCAGGCCATTCTGCCCAGGTCCCCGCAGATCTCGTCCTCTTGTGTGGAAAAGGCCCGCCACAGAGTGTCCTCGGGAACGAAAGAAGCTGGAGTCTGTGCTACGTGAGCAGGCAGAACAGGCTGTGCGGGAACTGGGCCAGGGCCATTTCTGCAGCCCACTGGCCACGCCTGGGAGCACCTTCAGCCATAAAACAGGCCCAGTGGTCACCCTCCAAGGACAGGATGCGGCAGAGCAGGCTGTGACCCTTAGCAGGACAGTCAGGGCTGGCCTGGGGTGGTGGAACTGGTCATAGAGCACAGGCAGTTTTTCCAGCACCATTGATTAAAACTAGACCCCCGTTTTTCACCATGTACTAAACTAAAATCCAAGTGGATTAAAGATCTAAATATTAAAACAGAAACCCTAAACTTGCTGGAAGATAAGTTAGGTAGAACTCTCGAAGACACTTGCATAGGAAAAGACGTTATAAACAGAACCTCAGTAGCACAGGAACTGACACAAAGAATCAACAACTGGGATCTTATTTATTAAAAAGATTCTGCACTGCAAGATAAATCACCAACAGAGCTAAAAGAGAACCTACAATGTGGGAAAAACTTTTACCAGCTGTTCCTCAGACAAAGGTCTATTATCTAGAATGTATAAAGAACTTTAAAAGTCAGACCCCCAAATATAGACCCAATTCAAAATTGGACATATGAAATGAACAGACATTTCTCAGACACAGAAGTAAAAGCAGCAAACAAACATACCAAAAAATGTTCATTCAAGAGATGCAGGTGAAAGCAACACTGAGATTCCACCTCACCGCAGAAAGAATGGCTGCCATCAAGAAATCAACCAATAACAAATGTTGGTGGGGTTGTGGGGAGAAAGGAACCCTTCTCCATTGTTGGTGGGAGTGCAGACTGGTGCAACCACTGTGGAAATCAATATGGAAATACCTCAAACAACTAGGATTAGAGGTCCCATTTGACCCAGCTATTCCTCTGCTGGGTATCTTCTCAAAAGAATTAAAAGAATCATACCATAGCCAAATGCCTCACCCATGTTTATAGTGGCACAGTTTGTAATAGCTGAAGCTTGGAAACAGCCCAATTGCCCATCAATTGGAGACTGGATTAAAATGCATTTTTTTTTGTTTTTTGTTTGTTTGTGTGGTACCAGGAATTGAACTTGGGACCTTGTGCTTGCACGGCAGGCAGCAGAACCACTGAGCTAAATCCGGCCCAAGATGTGTTTTCTTTAAAAAAATAAAATGAAGTAGTACTTAGCCATTAAAAATGAGAAACTAGAGACATTTATAGCTAAGCAGATGCACACTGAGGCCATACTCTTAAGTGAAATTAATAGGACACATGTGTAAATAATGAATAGTTTCTCTAATGTGAAAAACTAAAAGTGTAAATAAGGATCAAAATGTATAATTGATATTGTGTAATAGGTAGAAATGGTCTGGAGGAGTAGAGGAAAGGTAAGAAGGGAAAAGAAAAAACATGAGGAGAGAAAAAATGTGAAAACAAAGTCTTTGTAAATAGGGAAGGGTGGAGGGGGTGAAGGGAAGGCAGGGGAGTGGGGGAGAAAAATAAGAACATTTAGATACATCATGTAGAGTACAAGATCCTAATGATGAACGTAACTGTGCTGTGTACCTAAAATGTACCAAAAAACTCAATGAAGAACTTTGAGGGAAAAAAAAAACAAAAAACAAAAACACAGGCAGCCCTGGACCCCCGAGCTCTGCGGTGCACACTGACAACCTTATAGTGGAAACAAAACCATTTCCTCACCACTGGGCAGGGAGATGATTCACAAGATGGAATACAGTACCGCAAACTTTACTAGGGTAGGGACTACTGAAATTAGGCAGGGAAATGTTTCCTGCAAGAAAGAAAACAGGACACCAAACTGAAAAAACAGCCCTTATTTTTATGTTTAAAATTCATATAGGAGATATAAAAGTAGAAAGAACAAAAATAGAACGATGCCAAAACTTTGCTGTATATTTTTAAACAATGCCTCCTAAAAAGAAGCTTTAAGGAATGTATGCAAGTCAAGAAAGAAAGAGAGAGAGGAACCTCAGTAGAACATTCCAGCTTTGTGGACCCACAGGTGCATTTGGAAGCCTTGTGACAGTGTGGCCTGATGTGGGTCCTGATGTTGGGGAGAGCTCTCAATATCCAGAACAATACAGTTAGAAGGAAAACACCTAAACTTTAAAAGTTAAGGGTCCCAGGTTTCCTTCCTATTGTTTTGGTTTGGTTTTTCAAGCTAGGGTCTTGCTATGTAGTTGAGGCTAGCCTTGAACTCATGGCAATCCTCCTGCCTCAGCCTCCTGAGTTCAGGGATCACAGGTGTGTGCCACCACACCCTGCTATCTTTCCTACTGTTTTTAGATTTATGTTCTCCCCAGGCTCACGGGAGATTGTATGAACACGGGCACAGGTTAGAAGACAGTGACCCTGGGCCAAGGATTTAGCTCAATGGTGCTGCTGCCTGCCTCACAAGTGTAAGGTCCTGAGTTCGATATCCAGTACCAAAAAGAAAAAAACTCTCATAGAAGAGAATGACCCAGACCTGGAGCAGGGGGAGTGGTCAGTGCCATGTCCAAAAATGGCTGCAGACTGGGGGACCCATGGAGGCTCGGGAAGGTTTGGGGGTGATGAGAATTTTCCAGAAGCCACAGCTTGCTGAAGCTGTGCTGTAAAGGACACATGGGAATGTATTCACCAGGCAGAGGGGAGAGGAGGGTGCCGCCGGCTGAGGGCCACTGCAGGAGCTGGGGAGGTGGGACACATGGCAGAGGCAGGCAGGGTGCCCCGAGCCACACTAGGCAGCTGGGACTACATTCTGCAGGTGACAGCCGTGGGCTCAGCTAGTCAGCTCAAGGCGTCATTCTATGAAGTTATAGGATACCTCGGGCATGGTAGTGAACACCTGTAATCCCAGCACTCGGGAGGCTGAGGCAGGAGGATAGCTGCAATTTGGAGACCAGCCTGGGCTACACAGTGAGTTCCAGGGCAGTCTCAACTATGTAGTGAGACCCTGTCTCAAAAAAAACCAAAACAAAAAATAACAAAAAAAAGAAGTTACAGGATATGCTGCAGCCGGGTGTGTACGACCAGTCTCCTCCTGTCCTAGGCGCAGGTCCTGTCCCCAGCCCCTGAGCTGGGCATGGATCCAGGATGCACACCTTGGGGCACTGCGCAGCCACCACCCCCGCTACAGTCCCATGTCTGCCCTGCTCTGCGCTGTGGCACCAGGGCAGACTGCAGGGGGTCCAGCACCAGGGCTGAGGGAAGGCCCGGAGACGCCTGCTGCCCACCTTCTTCACACCTGGCTCCTCCCACCTGCTCAAGTCACAGAATAGGCCCCTCTTTTTGTCCCCCATGTTCCTCCCCTTAGAGGCATGGGAGTGCAGGGTAATCCCAGCACTCAGGAGGCTGAGACAGGAGGATTGCTAAGGGTACAAGGCCAGCCCAGGCTATACAGTGAGTTAAATGCAGCCTGGCATATACAGCAGGTCACTGTCTCAAAAAAAGAAAACAAAAAGTGGAGAAGGAAGAGAAAGAGAAGGATGAGGAGGAAGAGGAGTGGAGAAAGAAAAGGAGGAGGTCTAAACCTAAATAGCATTAGAAGACTCCAATCCAGCCCCTCACACCAAACACTTGCAGCACACATGGCCTGGATTTGAAACCTCTTGCTGGAAAGGAAGAGGAAACACCAAGAGTCCTGGGCTGCTGAGGGGCCCAAATGTCCATTATGCAATCAATGCCTCGTGATTCTCCTGTACACAAAGCCTCACAAGATCCCCGAGATAAACCGCAGTGATTCATGACAAAGAGCACAAGCTGGAACTGAAACCACTCTGGTTACAAACCCAGATCCCTCAACATAAACAGGAACTGATTTATGTGGCAATCCAGTAAAATGCAGGTCCACGTCAAAATACAGCATGCACAGAAGAGACTTCAGGGTGAGCTACAGTGAACAGGGCGAGTTCCTGTTTGAAAGCAAGATGTCTAAACTAGGAAGTAAGCACTGTCCAGGTAGAAAGGGAGGGCAGGCCGTTCTAACGGTGAGGCCTGAGTGCGGCTTCCCTGTCCCCTGCGCTGCCCCGAACTGCCCCTCCCGGCTCACCACAATGTCGCCCTGGCAGGACATCAGCGGGGTGCGCACACTAAACACTGAGCGGGGTTTCCGCAAAGACAGGGTGTGCTGTGTCCCGGCACCAGCAACCCTGAGGGGATCCCATTGACACAGAAAGGCAGGTGTATTTGCCATTTCCTGCTCTCCCAAACTTCCTTGCTAAGGGACAGTCACGCCTTGCAGAGCCAGGGCAGGGCCCTGAAAGAGGTCTGAGTGTGGCTACTGAGCCACTGAGGCCTTGATTTGGTCTGCTTCATGCCTCCTCACACCAGAAGCGCCTGCCTTCCCCACCCAGTGGCAGGAACTTCGATGCTGGACTCAAATCTGCCTTCCTCAGACAGAGCCAAGGCTCCTGATCTCCGCAGAGGGGAAGAGATCATGAACCCAGCTGGGAAGAGGACCTGCATCCAAACCACAGGGAAGCAAGGGAGCCTCTCACTGGGCTCCCGCTGTGCTGTGCGTCTGTCGGGCAGGTCAGCATGGACCAGCATTCACTCATCTGTGTGACAGCAGGGTGGGACCAGGCACCTCGCAGGGACAGTCAGCACGCCTGCTGCAAGAGCACACCATGGCCGTGACAAAGTCCCTTACTGCACCTCTGGCATAAGGAAATCAAGACTCAGGGAGACAAGGCCATTGGCAGGCTCAGGAGGGATGGATGGAGGAAACCCTGAAGGTCCCGGACACTCCTGCTCCCGCCTAGAGCACACCTGGGCCCTCTGCTCTACCCAGCGCCCTGTACGTGGTCCCTCGTGCTGGCCCAGCCCTCGCCGCTGCCCCACCTCCCCTCACCCTGCCCTGTCCCAGGACAGCACTGCCTTCACCCACTTCAATTAGGGTTCCCTTGCCACCCACCAAGCACCACTCTTAATATACATCACAGGGGCAAGAAAGCTTAAAAGCAGTCACAGGTTGTCCACTAGCCCAGCGCTGGAACAGAACTTCCCACAGTAACAGAGATGCACAAACACAAGCCATCCGACACAGCAGCCGCTAGCCAAAGGTGGCCACTGCCTGCCTGAAGGTGACTACTGAATTTCCATTTTATGTAATTTGTTTGTTTGGTTGGTTGGGTTTTTTGGTACTGAGGATAGAACTCAGGACCGTGGGCTTGCGAGGCAAGTGGTGGCACCACAGAGCTAAATCCCCAGCCCCATTTTATATGATTTTAATTAAATTTAAATACAGTGGACCCTTGAATCACAGCCAGTCTGACATACGAACAATTTGAGCTATGACTGGAATTTCAGTTTAACTTATGACCCAAAGTCTTGCTGCAATGCAGCCACTTGTGCTTCCAGAGGGTCTGACACAGATTTAACCCTTAAAGGGTTCTGGAAGGAGCCTGATAGGGCTCACTGGGAAGTCCTGGGCCAGCGTCTCTCTAAGGACACTGAGCTCCATGTGGAAGACAGCGTGGCCTAAAATTATACAGCAGAGAGTCTTGGAAGGCAGCTGACCAACCTGAGTTGCAACCAGCCCCTGGGAATACATGGTGAGTGTGTAAGTCACACACACACACACACACATACACACACACACACACACACACACACACACACACACACACACACACACACACACACCGTGTC
>NW_022900947.1:3294607-3296059 GCF_012274545.1 Fukomys damarensis
CACACACACACACACACACACACACACACACGGTGTCCTGGGGAGGGACGCTGCTGAGGTTGCCTGGTGAGGAAGGCCAGGGACAGCCAGCTGGGAGGGCTGAGGACTGAGGACTGAGGGGGAGGAAGAGCAGCCTCGCCCAGAGCATGAACCATGCTCCTGGGTGCCTCCTTCGGGCATCTATTTCTCCTCCTGCTAGCCTGGCCTGGCCGCTAAGAGGATCCATCTGTTATGTCCCCCAGAATGAGTGGCCCACACAGCTCCTCAGTCCAGGAGCCTCGAGGGGGACCCGCACAGCCCAGGTTCAAGCCTTCCATGCCAACCTGGCCCGACGTGCTGCCCCTCCCCGGTCCAGCCTGCAGGGGAGCGACAGGAGGCCACCTCACCGCCCTTCCTCGGCCTCCCCTGACCAAAGCCTCCAGGCTCCGTACCAGACGGTGCACGGCAACCGCAGGGCTCCATCAAGGTCTCTCGAAGGCAGGGTCCAGCGAGTGCCCCACCCACCACTGTGCCCACCCTTAGGTGCGCTGGCCCTCTCCTCCCCGCTCTCCCGAAGCCTGCCCCGCCCCGCCCAGCCTGCAGGACCCCAAGGCTTCCCTCTCCTCTCGGGGATGGCACAGGCTCGCAGAGGAAGACTACTCAGCTCTAAAAAGGTGAGCAGTCAGCGGAGCAGAGGAGGGGACCCTCAAATGCGTGCTTTAAGACAGAGGCGCCAACCTGAAAAGGTGCTGGTGTGGTTCCCGACTATAGCACACTCAGGAAAACACTGAGCTATAAATAAACTCAGCAAAGATCAGTGGGTGTGGGGGGCTGGCAGGGAGGGAGGGAGGGAGGGACGGAGGGGCAGATGGAACACCGGGTCTTTAGGGCAGGGACACCGTTCTGCATGGCACCATAACAACAAGCACATGTCACTGCCTTTGTCCAGACCTGCAGACTGCACGGCACCAGGCTAGTGCTCAGGGAAACCACGGCCTCTGGTGACAGTGATGAGCCAGGGCCCTGGTTATGACCGAGGGAGACGGGAATGCAGGGAAACCTACTCCCTGCTCAGTCCTACTACCTGCAACCGACCTAAAAAGTAGTCTCTCTCATGAAGTCTATTTTCTAAAATGTAAGTAGACTGAGGGAGAAACCCATATCCAGGGACTGTGGCTGAACACTTGGCTACTTTGCTTAAGGCCCTGGGCTCCATCCCCTGCACTGCTAAGTAAGCAAAACAAAAATGTGCATGCATTCACCCTCCACACACACAGCCAGGAAGCAGACAGGCACCGTCCATGGCACCCACCTCCTCCCTCCGAGCCGCCCTCCCCGGATGGCTCTCCCTGCTGAAGCCCAAGGGCAGGATGCCTTCCAGTGACTCTCACCTCTCAGGATCCACTCATGCTTCTACCAGGTCACTTTCTATTCATTTTTTTATGTGTGTGTGTGTGTGTGTGTGTGTGTGCG
>NW_022900947.1:3296146-3312695 GCF_012274545.1 Fukomys damarensis
TGAGCCAGTGTGTCACTGTAATTCAGGCAGGCCTAGCTCAATACATACCCCAAGCTGGCATGGAATTGATCCTCCTGCCTCAGCCTCCCGAGTGCTAGGATTACAGGCCTATGCCCCCACACCTGGCTTACTAGGTAACATTCAACAGTAAACAAAAAAATATTATTCCTCCAGTTTAAAAAGAAAAAGAAATGATCTCGCACCACTCCTCCTTGCAGCTATGACTCCCTTCTTTCTCCACTCTGCACGAACCCACCACACTGGCCTCAGGGTTTCCAACGCGCCCTCTCGCCTCCTCCCTTGAACTCACCGGTTGTACCTTCACCTGCAGCTTCCACCGCAACAACTTGGCCAGGGTCAGCGCCTAGCACCGTCTCCCGTCCCCACAGTGCCTACCCATAGCCAGGCCTCAGTGCCTCACTTGGCTTCCATGATGCCGGCCTCTGTGGCCCGCCTACCTCCCCTACCTGCACCTCTCTCCTCCTCTCCCAGGCATCTTGGTATCAGCTGCCCTGGCTCACACCCTGGTCCTCTTCTCGTCCCCTCTCCCCTCCGCGGTGACTGTCCCCCTGCAGACCACCTTGCGGCCAGCCCACTCCCAAGCCCACACTCCCACCCAGTCCTGTGCCGTCCCCTCCTGGAAAACACCCACACCTTCTCAGACTCAAAACCAACAATGGTCTTCCGCTGGCCAACGCCAAAGCTCTTTAGAGTCGTTTCCTACCCCATTTTTGATTTTCAAATTACTATTTCTCCCTTGCCACCACCCCGCTGGGGCCCCCACCACATCCTGCCTTAACTCCCCTGCAGCAGTCTCTGAAGGGCCTCCCTGCTTGGCCCACACCTGCCCCAAACTGCTCTCCATAAAGCAAATAAAATCCTCCAAGCATCACGAGGCGGCGCACACCTGTGAGCCCAGCACCTAGGAGGGTGAAAAGGGAGGATCACAGTGAGTTTAAGGCCAGCCTGGCCACACAGTGAAGTCAGGCCTGCCTGACCCTGTCTCAAAAGACCAAGAAAAGAAAAGAAAACGAATCTCAAGGAAGAAGCCAAAGTCCAGATGCAGCCACGATTCATTCCCTTCCCCAGGGTCCGCCAGTAACGCCCCTCTCCTGGCCAGGGCACACTGTGAGGGGATGGACAGCCACTCCTGGGCCTGCACTGACACAGCACAGAGGGCTTTGGGAGGGAGGCCATTCTCCAAGGGCCTTACCCAATCTGGGCCCTTAACACCGGGCTCTTCCTGGCCACAGACTCCAAGTGTGATGGGCTCACACCGGGGCGCTCTGAAGAGGAGGGGCCGTGTGGAGCTGAGGGTGGCCCTGGCTCACAGCCAGCGAGGAGACAGGAGCCCAGAAGCAGGCAACTCCCTTGCCAAGCTCTGAGGGGTGGCGACCTCCACCTTCCTGCCGCTGGGCCGTGGGCCAGCACGCTTCGGGTCCTGGGCAGAACCGCCACTTACAGCTGCAGCGCTCCCCATCCACTGGGACCCAGCCAAGCCCTGCAAGGCCGGGTGCCCTCCACCTGCTCCCAGGCTTCCCTCGGAGCCTCCGTGCCCACATCCTGGCCTGCCCCTGCCCTGTCCGTGCCCTTCCCCTTCCGGGCCACTGTCACCCACAGCACCTCCCACCACCTTCTCTTTGCTACATCGCCAGAATTACTGGCCACACACAACGCACATATGCACGCACACGCATACAATTTAATGAGTGTGTTTTCCATCTGCCTCCCTTCTGGAGCACGAGCTCTCTGAGCACAGGGGTCTTTGTTTCATTCCCAGATGAATCCCAAGCACCTAGACCAGCGATGGCGAACCTATTAGAGCTTTCAAGGATACAAATAGCCCGCTGCAGCACACGTGCCATTGGTTTGCCACCACTGACCCAGACTCATGCCTTGGCATACAGCAAATGCTTAGTAAGAGAAAAAAAAAAAAATTTTTTTTTTAAATATCAGGAATCAAACTCGGGGCCTTGCGCTTGCCAGGCAGGTACTGCCCTGCTGAGCTACATCCCTGTTTCTAAAATACATGATGACATTTTCTTTCTCTTTTTTTTGGTATTTTGAGACAGGGTCTCCCTTTGTAGCCCAAGCTGGCCTCAAACTCATGGCAGTCCTCTTGCCTCAGCCTCCCGAGTGCTGGGATTACAGGCGTGCACCATCATGCCTGGCTCAGTAAATCTTTAAAGTATGATGAGAAGCACATTTATGGACACCGCATAATGCTCGGTACCCCACAATCACTCAGTAAATGAACTATTATGGCTGTGATTTACAGCCAAAAGACAACAAAGACCAGCAGACTCTCAGCCCTGCTGTTCCTCCTAGCACTGCTGTCCCCATGACTCTCTAGAGCCTGCGAGGCACCCTGACAGCCCTGAGGTCCCCCAAAGAGCTGGCCTCCCGTGGCCCCTTTAGCCATCCTCTCCAGACACAACAGACAACCTCCATGGGGAGCTCGGCGGGTGTCAGGGAAACGTCTCCAGACAAGGTCACCGAAGACCTCCCGGGTGTGGAACCCAGGCAGGGGAAGAGCCGAGCCACACAAAGCGGGCAGTTGGACAGTGCAATGTTCTGTGATCACCAGGGGTGAGCTGTTGAAAATCTACCCAGAGTATGAATTCACAGCCAGGGAAAGTAAATCCTTGGGGTGGGATCAAAACAGGGCCAGAGGTCCCAGGAGAAGTGTGTCCTGTGGAGCACACAGGGGAAATGAAGGACACCCCAGAGTGACAGAGACGCTCCAGCCGGGAACCCTGGATCTCCCTCGGGCCTGCGCTTGCCAACGGAGGCCCGGTGCTGGCCTCGCCAACCCCCTCCACAGCAGCGCGTAGGCCTCACAGGCCCGAGGTGCTACCCTGCTTGCCCACAGGGCCTTCAGGGGAGCCGCACACCGCAGGGCTCCCGCTTCCTCCTCCCACTCTTTCACAGGGCACCACCTACTCCCCAGCGCAGGCTGGCAGCGCCTGGCCTGCACCTGCTCCAGCCCAAGGTCCCCCTTGTGCCCATGGTGACGAGAAGGAGGCTGGCGTGCTCCGCAGAAAAAGTGTGGTCTCGGGCACGAAGGAGCGGAGATGGGGCCCCAGCCCCACTGTCCAAGGCCGGCCTCTCTGCCATCTCAGCAGTGGGAAATGCCAGGGAGACAACACGGAGCGCTGGGCAGCACTGCCTCCCTCGGCCACCACGTTCGGCCCCTTCTCTCAGAGACCTGGGTCCCGATCGCCCCGAGGCTCTCAGCTCTGCCCCTCTGCTCCCGAGCGGGCTCCTACCCAAGCCCAGCTGGCCGCTGGGTTCACCTCTCCCCTCTGCTCACTGCTGAGGGACGGACGCAGGGCCTGGGCCCCCACTGCTCCTTCACCCACCCAGCCTGAAGCGTGGGTACCTTGGCTCCTCCTGCTGATGGGACCCTGAGCCCCAGCGCCAGCGAGTTCCGGCCTTGCACCCAGCACCAGCTCGGCACACAGCAAGCGTCTTCTGCCCGGCCCAGGTCACCAGGGACTCAAGCAGATTCGTGGAAAAGGCTTTCGTGTCGCAGCTCGGTTCGCTGGTGCTGAGGGACACGGCGGGAGGGAAGGAGGCCGGGCAGTCCGAGGACCTGAGACGACGCGACGCTGCCGCACCGTGCTGCACGGCCTCCCCTTCCATCTCGGCACCTCGGCTTGGAACTCAGTCCTGCCCGGCAGACTGGAAGCCGGAAGGCCACAGACCCAGGTCACTTCTGTACCTCTGGAGAGCTATTTCCCACCATCGCCTCAGGTTCCTCAACTATGAGCGAGACTTGGCACAAACTGACCAGATTCTAGGGAACGATACAGAAACCACTCGAGAAATCTGAACAAAGGGAGTGGACTCAAGGAATGAGGTGATTTCAAAGTCACAGAAAGGAGTCAGCACTGCGCCGGCCCTGGGAACAACACAGGAGTGATGAGAGCAATGGCTGCCGCTGAGCGGCCTGCTCGATTCCAGGGCGCAGCAGGATCAGGAGCCACCAGGACACCGGACAGAGCCCCTCCTCCTCTGCACCTGCTTGCAGCATCGGAAACACAGGTGTGGCGGTGCTGCAGGAGCCTGGCCAAGCTGGGCAGCAGATGGGAGGGTCTCCACCTCATGTCCAGTTCTGCTCTCCCACAAATGGGAGCGGGAAAGGGTACTGCGACACTCGGGAATGGACAGTCACGGTGCTCGCTGCCGTCCAGGGACACTTGGAGGACAGTGGCCCGGTGGGTGAGCCAGCAGCCCACAGCCCCCTTGCATACACAGGCAGCCAAGGGCACCTGGCACCGGGTCCCACTGCAGTGGCCAATGTTCCCCTAAACAGACAGCAGTGAGCGCAGCTCCTTCTCAGCACTGCCGTCGGTCTCCAAAGGGCCAAGTGCCAAAAGCCTGGGTGCATGAGGAACAGAAATGGGCTGAGACTTTCAGGAGGAGTCAAAGTGTCCATCTGAAGTCTGCCTTTTCAGTCCTGGGGAAGGACCCAGAACCTCTGCACTGAGCTACAACCTTGCCCCTTTTTTTCTTCTTTGAGTTAGGGTCTCATTATGTCACTCAGGCTGAGCTCGAGCATGATCGTCCTGCCTCATCCTCCCAAAGAGCTGAAGATTTTTTTAAGCCAATGGTTACAAACTTGTCCATGTAGCAGAATTACAGAGCAAAGTGAACTCTGACAAAAATATAGCAGGTCTGAAATGTGGCCTCACCTCCCCCGCTGTCGCTCTGTAGAACCACTGTGCAGCAGGCTCCCCTAGCCCGGCACAGGCACCACCCACAGGACTCAGGAAAGGCACCTGGGAGAAGAGGGGCGCCGCCAAAGCCAGTTAAGGCCCGCCAGGCTGGTGCAGGTGGGCAGATTAGGCCCTGGCTCCCAAGAAGCCTCCTCGTCTCCAAAGGGGAGCAAGTGCCAAGCAACCGCACCACTGGACTCTCACCCTCGCTGCCTGGTTTCTGAGATGCAGGCTCCCCACACAGGCCTCCTCTTCTACACAGGACGAGGCGCCAGCTCAGGACACAGCAGAGGCTCCCACCCCCTGCCCGGGGACAGCTGAACATCACAGCCAGGGTGCACTACGGGCCATCTAGCAGGAGAGGCCAGGGATGCTATGGAGGGCAGCCACCCATACTCCAGAGGCCAGTGGTGCCTGAGGAGAGCTGTGCTGCAGCCTGCAGGAGTGAGGTAGTGTGGGGAAGAGCAGACACCTTCAGGAAACAAAAATAGGTCTGGGCCATCAAAAGCTCCTACCTGCGGAGCTCCAGGAAGTTGACACAGTGTGGTAGCTGTTCCATCACTGCCCACCCACAGCTCAGAGGCCACTCTACCTGCCCTGGGCCACATGCTCAGCCACGGTCCGGCTGACCCTTGGCAGTGCACCTGACTGCTGGCCACCCCCAGTCGCTTATCTGTGACCTCCCAGGATGGGGAGGGGGCAGGGAGGGCGCATGGCCACCGGGCCTCTGCCCGCTCCTGCCTCCCCACGCTGCCTCCCCACACCCTGGGGTCACCAACAGGTTGGCTGCCGGTCACGCTTCCTGGCCATCTCCACCTCCCACGAGCCCAGAGATCCCTCGTGGAAGAGGACAGTGGGGCGCCAGCCCAGCTCTGCCCTCCACCAAAAGTGCCACAGGCCAGGCCTGGGCTGAGCTCTGGAGCCAGGGACCTGTTGGGCAGAGCCACACCTTCCGGGCATCCCGGACTGAGGCTTCTCTAGCCCTCTGTGCTCCAGGACAAAGGCTCCAGCTCAGCGCACAGTGGCCCCTATGCACGGGCGCATTCCTGTTTCCAGAGGGACACAAACAACCGGGGTTCTCAGGAATAGTGCCATCAAGACAAGATCGGGAGGGCAGCACCATGGAACAAAACAGGAAACAGGCAAGTGTCACTCACAGGAGGGGACAGGAGACAGGGCAGGGCACAGCCTACATCATCCCCTTCAACTCACCCTCCATCAGCCCACGAAATGAAGAAGGGCGCATCACCCTAGGTGGAGACGCCGAAGTGTGGAGCAAGATGGGGGAGGCAACGAAGGGAGGGGCACAAGCAGTGACCCAGGAGCACTCGCACTCGGCTCTTGTTAATGCCACTTAGGGAGGAGAGACCAACTCAGAAAGGCGAAGTCCCTTGTTCAGGGTCACACAGCTAGGAGGCGGGTGCAGTCTGCTGAGGCCCAGGCCAAATTCCACCATGCGCCTTCCCAGGCAGCCCAAGCCCATACCAGGGATCCTCAGGTGATGTGAAATCTCCCCCAGTCTCTTCCTGGGATTCTGAAGCTCAGGATGACCCCCATCTAACAGGCCCCAGCGGTGCTCATGGACAGGCCCACGCCAATGGCCCCAGCACTCTGGAAGGCTGAGGCAGGAGCATCCTAGGTTTGAGCCCAGCCTGGATGACTGAGCAACACAGTGGGACCCTGACGCAAAAAAAAAAAAGAATGCAGGCCTGGCGTAGTGGTGCACGCCTGTAATCCCAGCACTCAGGAGGCTGAGGCAGGAGGATCGCTGGGAGTTCAAGACCAGCTTGGGCTGCATAGTGAGTTCCAGGTCAGTCTCAACTACATAATGAGACCCCCGTCTCAACCAAAAAAAAAAAAGAATGCAGGCCTGGCGTAGTGGTGCACGCCTGTAATCCCAGCACTCAGGAGGCTGAGGCAGGAGGATCGCTGGGAGTTCAAGACCAGCTTGGGCTGCATAGTGAGTTCCAGGTCAGTCTCAACTACATAATGAGACCCCCGTCTCAACCAAAAAAAAAAAAGAAGAAGAAGTGCACGAGGGGGTTCAACCCCTAGGAATGCAAACAATCGATAAACAGACAAAGAAAACCAGGGAAAGCTGAAGACACTCACTTGAGTAGAAGGAATTCAGCCACCCCCGTCAGAGCCCAGCACTATGCTGGGCCACAACAGCCTCAGGAGGGGCCCTGACTGACATGGTGTCCCCAGAGTTCTGAGAGTGGGGCTCTACTCTCAGAACCTCAGAAACAAAAAGTACCCCCAAACCACAGGACAGCCTGGGACCCAGCAGCACATCACGCCACGTCCTGCCACAGCTCCCACGGGGGCTTTGCAAGGGGGGCATGAAGCACCAGGGTGAGTGGCAGAAATGCCACCCACCCAGCCGAGCCTGGCCTCAGAGGCCGGATGGAAATGGAACGTGCACTCTCCAAAGCCCCGGGCCTGCACACAGCACCCACGGCGTGGGCAGCCAGGATCCCAGTGACTGACCGAGGACCACCCTCTCACCCCAGGCGGGAAGCCCGGCCCCATGCCCAAAGGTCCCTCCTGGCACCGTCTGCATATTTGGCCTTCTAGAGCAGTGACCTGGGCACAGACGCTCACTGGACAGAGCACAGAGCACCCTGGGAAGCGGAAGCTGACCCGGCAGGCCGGGAGCAGGAGGGTGGACCGCACATGACACTGACAGCACAGGGAGCGCGACCCGAGCACAGAGTGAGCTGCCACCCCAACAGCACCGTCGGCAAAGCCCTGTTTGGCCCCAAACTCAGGTCACTGGAGCAAGGGCCCGGCCTGACAGGGAGGCTGGATGTGGGAGAGTGGCCTGCGCTGTGCGGAGGCTCTGAGGATACAGAGCCACAGGCAGGCGGGAGCAACGCAGTGCCACACACAGCTCCACGGACCCAGGGCTGCGGGAGGCATGGCGACCCCACCAGGAGAGCGGCATGGCACAGGTTCCAGACTACAGAGCACGAGAGGCCACTGCCGGGCACGGAGACGACGTTACCTCGTAAAGAAGCTGCTTAGCGGTCCTAACAGCTTGGGCTCCCTCCCCTCCTGGGAGTCTGCAGCACAGCCGGGAGGGTGCGCCTCACCGGTCTCCTCAGTGGAGCTCAGTGTGACGTCGGTAAACTGCAGGTTGTCATCGCTCTCCAGGGTCACGATGGCGCTGGAGTTGCTGGCGACCAGGAGGTCCAGGATGTCCTCATTGCTGACAGACAGCGTGGTGGACAGCTCGGTGCCGAGGCTCGACACGCTGCACAGGGAGACATCGTCACTGCGGCTCAGGGCCTTGGCGGTGGGGCTGCAGAGCCGCAGCGCGTCGTAGCCGGTCCTGGGGAAGGTGGAGGACTTCCGCACAACCTGCTCCCGCTCGGCACCGCTGGGGACCGGGGGCGCACAGGAAGGCAGCGGGCACGCACTCTGGAAGGCCCGCTCGGGGGCAATGTCAGACTCCGACTGCTTCCTCTTCACGTGGACCACACTGCAGGGCACAGGCTCGGGGTTGCCGATCTCCAGGGTAGGGATGCCGGAGTCCACCGACTGAAGGCTGTCCCGGTCTTCCAAGACCTCGAGCTTCAGCCTGGGCCTGTACTCCGGCGCCGTGACGCTCGTGTGCTGCAGGCTCTGAAGCGTGTTTCCCGGCCGCCTGTCCAGAATGCCCATCAGGGCTATGCCATTTGTAGAGGTGGAAAGGTTTCCATCAGTCATCTTGGTCCCAGAAACTAGAGAGACACAGACAGGAGATGAAGGAGCTGGACAACAAACCCAAAGGTGCTGCCTCTCGGCACCCAGCTCGGAGGGCCTGACCTTCCCAGGATGCCCTGAGGAGTCAACGCACCCACTGCCATGTCGTCAAATAGCAGGAGACAACCCAAACGGCACGCCTGGGGCAAGCCACCCTCCTCACCACTGCCATCACCGTCGCCCGCCAGTCACAGCCCTGACGGCCGGCACCACCCTGGGAGCACCGGGACTGTGCCGAACAGAGGGGGCTGCTCGGAGGAGCTTGTCTGCTGAGGGAGAAGGAACTGTAATGTGGGTCTGGAAGGCCCCAAAGGCCGCGGTGTTATGGGCTCAGTCCTCAGCCTGTGGCTCTTCGGAAGCGGCCCCACAGGAGGGAGTCCCTCGCCCTCCCTGTCGTTCTGCTCCCTCCTCTGCCCGGCGCTCCCACCCCAAGGTCCAGTCCACCACAGCCCCAGGGCGGCAGGGCCAAGCGACGCCCAACGCCTCCCAACGGAACGCGGGCGTCCGAGTGAACCCCTCTTCTCAGCTATCTGAGGCGTTGTGCCACAGCGACACAGCGCTGACGCACGCAGGGAGACGACAAGCAGGACATCTCCGTCAGAAGCTGCGGATTCATAACCCGCAGGAGAGGAGCATCTGCTCTGAGACAGCACACAAATCCAGAGCTCTCTAACAGGGCAGGAAGACAGCACGACAAACCGCACACGGTGCTGCCGGGGACGCTGCCTGGGCACGCCGGAGCTGGCTGTGCCTCTCGTGACACTGTCACACTCATGGTGCCCAGGCTCACACTGACCTGATCAGCCGGCAGAGGTCGGGAGAAGGGCGCAGGAAGAGAGATGATCAGTAATAGGACAAAGCCCAAGACTGAGTACGCAGTCAAGAGTGCTGGGTATTTAGCGCATCGCCACTGCACCTGCCAGCAAGTGCCACATCCTGAGTTCGATCCCCAGTACAACCAAAAGAAGACTCAAAGTGCTGGTGCCACACACCTAGGGCCCTATCCAAGCTGCAGACTGCCAGCCCCAGGCCACGACAAGTGACCCTTCATCTTTAAAATGTCAACACTAAAGAAACCAGACTGCACCCTGGAGTCTAACCCACAGGTAGCACAGCGTAGAGGACGGCCCTCGGACTCCAGACATCCCTGGGTTCTAACTCTGCCTGAGGCCCCCAGGAAAGCACCCACTGGATTCCTGGCCCCCAGGGCACTGTGCTGTCCTCAAGTGGCCAGGAGCTGCAGGCAGAGTGTGCTGTTCTCTCAGCCTCTCCCAGATCAACCCAGCCCAAGCAGACAGTTTGAAAGCAGCAGAAAGGGGAAGGGAGCCTCCTCTCCCAAATGCGGAAGAGGCCAGGCAGTCCTCGCAGCGTGAGGCAAAAACAGCAATGAGCCACAATAAATCAAAAGGCAGAATCCAGAAACAGACTGAACCTACATAAACACCTCAAATGCAATCCAGTGAGTAAGGAAGGTTATCTAATCCCCTATTGTAATAACTGATTATTAAATTTTCTTGAAAGTTAAGAGCCACACTGTACCTCGCCCAAATAAAAATACACACAAAATTAGAGTCTGACACAAAAACAAAACTACAGAAGTGTTGCCAAAAATGAACTGATTGTGCCAGCACATGCCTATAATCCCAGGACTATGGGAGGCTGAGGCAGGAGGATGACAAGTTTGAGCCTGGCTTGGGCAATGCAACAAGAGTATCAAAAAAACTTTTTTTTAAATGACACAAAAGAAACTGTCTCTTAAACTCAGTCGATCCTCTCAAAGGACCTAGGTATCACCTCAGCAGACATGAACACATCCAAAGGGTTCATGGTTTACTCTGCCCTGAACCCCAAGTCCCACAGCCATGTGCCCTCAAGGCAAGGCCACCGCTCACCAGCTCTGTGTTTCTGCCCTGCGAAAACCCTCAAGCTGTCACGCTATGAATAACACAACGCATAAAAAGAGCACAGACTCAAACATGCAAATTTGGAAGTTGCCTTCTTCTGATTAAAAGTAGGCACAATAGAGAACATTTTGTCACATGCTGAAGAGCACACCTCCAACATCAAGGGTGATTAGAATTATCAAAATACAGGCGGGGGATCTAGCTTAGCGGTTCGGTGGCCTGCCTGCAAGTGCAAGGACCCGAGTTCGATCCCCGGTACCACAAGAAAAAAAAAAAAAAGAATTATCAAAATGCCATCAATGCTCCCCCAGGTCAAACTGCAGTAAGCCATCCAGGGAAGAGGAAATCCAGCCCAGCTGCGGCCTCAGATGCAGAGCTGCGGCAGGGCCTGCACCCCCTCCTGCCAGCCGGGAGCCGGGAGGGCAGTGCCACTTTCCTCACAGGCAGATCTGAGATAAGAGCAGAGGCCTGGTGAAAATGCCGACACACATCGGTGCCCAGTAACCATGCATCTCACTCTACTTCCTGGCCACAGAAACAGAGGTGGGCCTGCCACGAGAAATCCTGACACGGGGGGCGGGGGTCAGAACACTTACCGTGTCCGCTCTTCTAGGAAGATCAGCACCTAGACAAGCGGAAGGTGCCCACTGACCTCCGCTTAGGGAAGTGGAAGGCATTTCAGTAAAAAAAGCGGGGCTCCAACCAGCACTCCAGGGACCCCTTCTCTGCACCCAGCCGAGCGAAGTGCAGTTGGAAGGAAGGAGGGCCAGGGCCGAGAGCCCCAAGCCCATGGTGCAGCCTCTGTCCCAGCCTCCATGGCAGCCCTAGGGCCTCTTCCAGGGAGAAGCCAGGTGACCTCTGAGGCCTCTGCTGATCCCACTTCCACCTTAAATTCCTTAAACCTCAGGAACAGGGTGTCGGCCTTCAAGGAAATGAAAGGAAAAGAGTATTTCTGCCTGTGACACACTCTAGACCAAACTCCTCAAAGACCAAGGCCACCCGGACTCGAGCCCTTCCGCCTGGTGCCACCGGTGCCATAAAACCAGAAGCCCACGCTCCAGGCCACCCTCTCTGCTGGTGGCCCACGGGGGAGGTTGCACAAACAAGGCACGCGCCTGTGAGACAAGGCTGCGGGGTGGACTCTGGACGGCGGCCAGAGGCAGGTGGCCTGCCTCCAAGTCACACGCTTCCAACAGACCCGGCCTGCGCGTCAGCTGAGCAGGCACGGGCTCTCCCCCTGGCTGACAGCCGCTCACCATGCGCTACCAGCCTCCGCTTCCCAACATCCGGCCGCTCTCTGAGGCGAGGCCTTCAGGACCCAGGGCTCCTGAGGGCAGCACAGCAGCCAGTACAGCAGTGCTTTCGGGAGAAGAAACCCCAACTCTCCCAGAAAGCTGAGGGGCTGGCTCCTTCCTTACCCGTGCCTGTTGGCCGCGCCCCACCCAAAACAACCGGATTTTACAACTATCCCCAGGTCTCTCTCCCCTCTGGACTTCGCCTTGACCCAAAGCCTAGCTCGTAGTGATGCTGGATTAACTGGCACTGACAACTCAGTTCTCCAGTGGGCAGGTCTCACGGACAGTCCCACCTGAACGCATCTGCCGAGAGCTGGGTCACGTTCCATCAGCAACCTCCAATCCAGGACAGAGTAGACAAACTATGGGTTGTAATTAGAATCTTGTCCTTAGGTAAGAAGGTGTTACTCGTGGGAACAGAGTTTGGGTGCGATTACTCCGGCCCTGGCTACTCTGTTATCTCCTACTGAGCCCCGTGGCCTCACGGGCCAGCTGTCTCTGCCGTGGTGTTAGCGGGAGGGTCCTGTGCTGCCTCAGTGTCATTGAGGTGCTTCTGAGTCACGTAAGCTTCACCAGACTTGCTTCTTAAAATGAGCCAATCTGGGGGTTGACGCTTTGCGGCCAGCTCTGCTTAAGGCTGCTTTGGGCAACATCAACAAGGATGTCACCCACAATGTCCCAAGAACCAAAAGTCACCAAGGCCGCAATACAAAACGAAACCCTTACCACGGGCTTCTTAGCGACACAGGCGGACAGCAGAGACGGGGAACTCGTGAGGGCCACCTGGTTGGGTACTGGGCTGACGGTGAGAAGCACCATCCACACTGGCCGGACAGCACTGGGAAGCGAGATTCCTCCCTCTACGCGTCTTCCCCGGTCCACATCACAAATACCCCATGACACAATCCCCCCGAGGTGGCAACGGCTGCCTGTGTAGCTTCAGGTGCTCAGAGGCCCCGGGAGGGGAGCAGCCCCCTGGGGAGGCCAGGGCCAAGTATGCTTACTCATCACCTTCTGGACAGGGGAGACAGGCAAGATGTGAGGCCCGGATAAGGGAGGGCTGCTGTCTTCCACACGACCAGAGCGCCTGAACTCTATCGGCCTGTCCCAACACAGCTTGGCAGGAAGCAGAGAGGAAAACTGCCCCTCGGGCTGGAGCAGCATCTCCGGGTGTTCAGGGCCACGCACGGCAGAAAGGGGCAGGGCTTGCTGTGATCTGGGATGTGGGGTGCAGTCCCACACAGCAGCCACCCCTGGATTTCTCTTCCTTAAGAAACAGTGAGTGGGGTCTGCACCAAAGTCCCTATAAATGACAGCAACTGTTTAGAGAAACCAAACCCAGTGACTCAGGCAGCCCTGACGGGAAAACAGCTCTCCCTTGCTGGTGGCTTCAGGGCCCGCTGCTGCCGTCTGCGGCTCCCTCTTCCTCTGGGCTGCTCCTTCCAGGACGCTTGCCACAAGCAGCCCTTCCCATGCAGCCCGAAGGGGACCAGGAACTCACCTGGCTGCCAGGCCTCCCTCGCCCAGCTCTGCGCCCACCGGCCCCATCCCTACATCCCTAAGGGTTAGCCACGCACACAGGCCCAGAGCCCAGGTTCCAGAGAGCAGGACTGGCCTGCACCACTGGCCACCACCCGGGAGCGCCAGACCACTATGGTGCAGTGAATCCAAGGCACAGTTCCAAGCTGAATGTGCCGTTCTGTGCGCAGACCACCCACTGTACAGAGGACGAAACTGAGGCCCTGGAAGCACTACTGCCTAGGAAGGCCGAACACAGACAGGCGGCCCTCCTAGTCCTCACGGTGTGGGAAGCAGCAGGCCACACCCTGCCATGTCACAGGCATGAGCGGAAGCAGCGACCCCTGGGTCTCACATCAGGGCCCCACCTGAGTCTTCCGTCTCCAGCGCCCCATCACCTCCAGGAGGCCTCCCGGGGAGGGAGGTGACCATGGGAGGGACGGGTCCTCCTGGGCATAGTCGCTCCTCCAGGCCGCATGTCAGCTCAGCAAAGCCCGGCAGTGAGGCCCTGACACCAACAAGGACCCTGGTGCCTGTGCAGCACCCTGCGCGTGGGTCTGCTCTGCACAGGGCCCCGTGGGCTGCGCCACTCTTCTTCCACGCAGGTCCCGGTGCCTCCGCATTAACCAAGCCGCTCGCTGCCTCTGCCCTCCCGGCTCAGATGGCAGGGCACACGGAGCTCCGTGTCTGTGCGCGGCCAGGCAACCTCCCGCCCTGCCAGGCTCAGGTGAGCGGCAGACTGGAAGCCAGGCTGTCCGTGATGATGGCGCACACGCTCTCCTAAACCAACGAGCTGGTTGGCACCGAGTGGGACAGGAAGGCCAGTCACAAAAGTAGTTTGTTTTTTAAGTGAATAATTTTTCAAGATAAAAATAGCCCTAAGTCTTTTTCCCAGAGGCACACACATTCCTCTGGAAGGTGAGTGGGACAACCTGAACTTAGCACAGTGCTGTTTAGATAGGGTTTCACCATGAATACACAGCACATCAGGACAGAGCTGGGGTTAAACCGGTAAGTCCCCAAAGGCTCCTTCGTAGCCCTAGGAACAGACCTTTAACTCACACTGGGCACCTGTGGTTACACTTAAAAGGTACGAGGGGCCCAGGATTTAGCTGAGTGGCACCACTGCTGCCTTGCATGCACAAGGTCCCAAGTTCGATCCCGGGGACCAAAATAAATAAATAAATAAATTTTAAGAGTCACGAGTGGCCTGGGAGTGTGGTGCTTGCCTATTCGCCAGCGACACGGGAGGCCAAGGGGTAAGAACAGCAAGTTGAGGCCAGCCTGGCAACTTAGCGAGAGCCAGGCTTGACAGTGTGTGCAGCTCATGGTGGCATGCCGCGGGTTCAATCCCCAGGGCTACCAAAAAGGAAAAAAAGACACACAGACATAAGGCGTAAGTGGGACATTTTAAATTAAGGACAGACATATGGAGCATTCTCTCCAAAAGGCCCGGCCACACTTAGTGCACTGCCAAATCCAGCTGCCTTAAATCCCTGGGGAGTGAATGGGAGGCCAACTTAGACTCTTAATTCTCAATAAAGTAAGTCGTCCGCCAGGCATCTGCCATGCACCACCATGAACCCTACCCATCAGCAGCCTGCCACGCACACGGCATCAACAGTCGGGAGGCTAAGGGATTTGCCCCCACGCAGCAAGGGAACTGGAACAGACCAGATCTGACATCAAAGCCCACTCGGGCCTCGCTGGAAACAAGAATAAAGACCCTAAACTTGGTGATTATCAGTAAGCTGAACACTCAACTGTTTATGCTTTCCTCTTGGACTTCAATTGCGTTTAAAATGAAACGAACAGGAAAAATAATGCATGCTCCACGGCAGATTGCCTGGGTTCAAATGCCAGCTCCTCCCCTCACCAGCTGTGTGACCTTGGATTTGTTAAACTTCCCTGTGGCTCAGTTTCCTTGTAGGAAAATGCGGACAGTACTAGATCCAACCTTGACTGGCAGGTGATGAGATTAGGGGCAGAAAGCCAGAGCACTCTCAGGATCATACCAAGCTCGAGCGAAGACTTAGACGAGGCTGGTGTTGTTCTCCGCTGGGCACCACCAGGGCCAGCCAACTCAGTCCACTTTTAGCAACACATTTGCATGAGCAGGCCCAGAAAACAGCCACTGCACACGCGCAGCCTCACAGGACAGCTTCCTCCTGTCATAGACGTCTCTCCTCACACCCACTAGGAGGCACAAACCCGAGCCCTTCCAGCTCTACAATCACAAGTTCTAAACCATTCAGGCCAAGGAACTGTACTGATAAATGGGATAGAACACACTAAGCATTTTCCCATCCTCTCGCACGCAGTGTATTCCTCTGTATAGACAAATCCTCTCCCAGTGTCAAGGCGGCATCCACAGCACACTGGGCAAGCAGGCCGGCCACGTGAGCGTGGCCTGAGGCTTCAAGACATGTCCCCTGGCAAGCTGAGTCCTCACTCTCAGAGCAAGTCTTCCACAGAGCATAGGGAGGAGGACTGGAATTCACCCCCTGGGGGGGCACCACTGAGAAACAGCAAGGGATAAAAGGACACCAGGGACAGGAGTCAGGTGACAATGGGAGGAGGCAGACAGGAGGATCTCAAGTTTGAGGTCATCCTGGGCTCCACAGTGAGTCTGAGGCCAGCATAGATAACACAATGAGACCCTACCTTATAAATAAAACAAAACAGGCTGGGGATTTAGCTCAGTGGTTCCACCTCCTGCTTCACAAGCATAAGGTCCCATATTCGAACCCCCGTACCAAAAAAAAAACCCACCCAAACAGGAATCAAGCCCAGCTTGGTGACAGCATACAGAACTACTAAGTCTGTAAGAGGCCACTCAGGTGGCTGAGGCAGGAGGATCACTCTGAGTTTGAGGACAGCCTGGGCTACGTGGGGAGACCCTGTCTCCAAAAAAGAGAGAGAGAAAGAGGCAAGAACGAGGGGAAGTGAAGACCATACCCAGTTTGGGCTGTTATTGGCCTGATAAACTGGGCGACAGGAAATGTTCCAGGACTGCTGCTAAGGACTAGCAGGGTCAGTGGAAATCACCTGCCAGTGCTTAGCAAGCAACCCACCCTCCATAAAGCCTGGCCAAGACCACAACCAGGTACTGACATCATGCAGACAAGGATGCAGCAAGTGCGGTCTCCTTCATCAGCTGGCCTCAGTGCATGAAATAATCGAGGGTGCTCAGGAGCCCCCAACAGTGGCAAAGAGCACTTCCTTCAAAAGCAAGGCTGCACGGGGATGGGAGGGAAGCTCAGGGCTGAGCGCTGACCTTAGGACCCAGGTTCCAACCCCAGCACCCAGCGGGGAGAAAGTGCCCCGTGCCACTTTAACAGCTTCACACTTGTGGCCCCCCCCC
>NW_022900947.1:3312794-3313141 GCF_012274545.1 Fukomys damarensis
CCCGCCCTGGGCAGAGGGGAGCTGGGCGAATGGGGTGCTGCGGAACAAGGGCTCGGAGACGGGAAGGGATGGCAGGGTCTGAGAACTCTGAGGACGTCAGGTGCCCACGACAAAAAACCTTAAAGTTCAGGGAGTCTACTACGGGGAGAAGACGGGATTCAAGGAACGGAGAACGGGGGGAGGGGGTGCGACGATCCGAGGTGCGAGAGGCTCGGAGAACAGGGGTCCCGCGCACTCAGGACCTCCTCTCGGCCAAGAGCCAGCACGCCAGGAGCCGCCCCTCGGAGGGGAAAACTTTCGCCCAAGTTCCGGAAGAGGAGCGCGTCGCCCCCCAGTCCCACCACGGG
>NW_022900947.1:3313615-3332764 GCF_012274545.1 Fukomys damarensis
CCCGCCAGCCAGCGTCTCCTCTTCCGCCCGGGCCTTCGCTCCTGAGCAATTCTGCGCGACTCGGAGCTCGACGCTCGCCTGGCTGCCCCTCTTCTCTCCCGTCCGCCGGTCCGCTCGGGCCTCTGGAGCGGCGTCCCTGGCCCTCTGCTGTCTCGAAGCTAAGCACAGTTTCGAGGTGAAGCCCTGAGGGACTCTTTGTTCTAGTGGAGCCGCCGCGGACGCCAGACCGGGCTCCCTTACCTGTTCCGCTCCACTCGCAGCCATCTTGGAAGTGGGAAGCGGCTGGGCGGGGGAAGGGGCACGAACGGGCAGACACCAGGCGTTGGGAGCCGAGCAGCGGAGCGCATCGATGGGGCGCCCCTGCCGGCAGGTACGGGACGGCCCCAAGAGGTGGTCTGTGTGGGAGACCTGAGCTCAGGTCCAGGACGTGCGGCACCCACCGAAGGGTGCTTTGGTGCTCTCCAGGCCTGGTCTTAGTCTCTTACTCTGTGAAACGGGCTTTTCTGATCGCTATCTTCATTGCACTTTCACCCAGCACCTAACTCTGTAGTTGCCAACTTGTCTGCGTACCACCGGAGGGCTTTTTAATTGCCAAAACTGCAGGGCCAGTAAACCCCAGCCTGGGAGGTGAGGTGCAGGTTTCCTCAGTTGTGTTGTGAAAGCTGAGTCATGTGCAGACTAGCTTAGGAGCCTGGCATTTACATAAATTAGGTTTTGCCTCAACATTGCAAAAGCACCAGAGACTATAATCAGAGCCATTTCGCAGAGCCAGAGACGGGCTCAGACTAGAAGCCTGCCCACTGCCCCAGGGTACGTCAGTAGCTAGGAGGGCAGCGGATCCGGCTTCAAGGAGAAAATTCGAGGGCCTGTGGTCGTGTATAAAAATCAATCCTAGCAGGTTAATTGATCCCCATCCCTCTCCTAAAATGTGCTCATCTCTCTGCTGGGTCGCTGTTGTCTTCCCTGTGCCCTGCAGATCGTAGTCACTTGAATGTTAGATCTCGTTATATTCTGGAGACATCACAGGAAGAGGAAATACTCCAGTGGCCAGAGGCAGGGTTGTCAGAGGCAGAGAATCCCCGGAGAGGGAACCCCAGAAAGACTGACTGCAGCTGAACCTGGTCTTGAAAGACCAGGGCACGGGACCGGAAGGGTCTTTTCTGGGGCTCACAGCGCTGGTAACTCTGCACCTGTTAGTTATAGCGGCGGGAGGGTAGGGATTTTAAAAGGCAATCTCTTGACAGGATACAGGCGGGCCCTCGGTGGTTCATACATTCCTGCTGGTTTTAAGTAAAAAACAATCTCATGTCTCCACCACACCTCTGCTCGCCCCCACAGCTGGTTTGAAGCAGAGATTTCCTCATCCCGGACTTATTACAGCCTGACACGGTGTGATGGATTAGTAGGTCTGCTTCTGCGGGGGTCACTGCAGCTCCCCACCTCCTTTCCTAATTGAGTCTCAGGATTTTAAAAACCTCCAGATGACGAGGGACCTCTGCAGACCCAGAAAGGTGGCGGGGGTAGGGGGTGGGGGGTTGCGTTTGGCGCCCCTTGGCGCCTTTCCCACCCTGCCCCGTCCCCAGCAGGCCACTCTCCCTGCGGGCGGGCATCAGATTTGTCTCGCCTTTTGTCCTCAGCACCCAGAAGTGTTCTAGATAAAGCCTCATCACAGGTGAATCTGACGAAGTGAAGAACAGCGAGTAGAAAACTGTCCAGGGCTCAGGTCCACTCCAGCTGCAGCATCCTCGCCCCTGCACAGGGACCGCCCGAGGTTCCCAGAAAGCCTCCCTGCGTGTGGTTCCCTGTGAGACTGTCACCCGACAGGGACCGGAAGGATGTGCGCAGGAGCCCCTGGGCCGGGCCAGCTAACTTCAGATGTCCAGGAAGCCTCCCCACACCTCTGCTTTCAGCTCTTCGACGCGCAGAGTTCCTCCACCTCCCAGATTATGGGGCTGAAACAAATCAAAGTAAGTGAAGAGCTGGATAAATGTGGAACTCAGTCTTGTTTTGCTGTTCCTGGCCTGCTCAGAGAGCTGCTAGTGCTTCTCACCCAAGCCAGCAGCATCACGTGGAGAAAGCACATTGGCCAAGGTGAGGCCAGAGCCTGCCCTGGGCCTCCTGCCTGAACTCTGCCTCCCTTGGGAGGAATGGGAATGCTGTGGGGATGGCCAGTATCTATGGAAACCATCCCTGAGGACCTGTTGGGTATCGGGACACTCGGGTGACTAACAGCCCACAATGCCTACCCCTGTGGAATTCCTGAGACAGATGGAGATGCCACTTGTCAGACACAGCCCTGTCTCCTTGCCAGGAAATGCAAGGGTCGCTGGCAGGATGCAGGCTGCAGGCAGGCCCTCAGATCGTTGAGGCCATCTCTGATGATGACAGGGGAAACTGAGGCCCATGGTTGGGGGTGGGGGTGGGAGGAGAACGTGCAGAGGGCAGAGACCTAGGGTCTCAGAGACCCGGTGTGTGCTGCAGGCTGATGAATGAGTCCCCCCGGGCCTGTCTGTCCCCAGAGCCCTCCCACGTTGCCTCCCTCTGCCCTCAACTCACATCTCACAGGTGAGAACATAGGTGCTGCGAGGTGAGGCCCCTCACCCAGCTCGCAGCTCTGCGCCCTCCCTCCCAGGGCTCCTACCTGGCTGCCATCCTCCCTTCAAGCCCCTGGTTCCTCCACGGTGTCCATGGCCCCTACAACATTGACTTCTCTACTGGGTGCCCCTGTGTCCCGGCACTGAGAGCCCTTCAGGAAACGGATCCTTCCTGTCCCTACACCATGGATGTTCATGAATGCTCCCTCACCATGGAGACCGGAGTATTCATTTTTAGGACACAATGCTTGGAATTTAGGTTTCTCTTTGAGAAGAGACCAAAGGCAGGTATTGCTTGAGAGCCGGGGTTGGCCTTGCAGCACCCTGAGGCCCCCAGAAGATGACAGAGGGGCCGCCTCCCCAACAAGCGGCCTCTTCCTAAAGCCTTTCCATGGCTTTAGGCACCATGAATGCCTTTCTTAGGTGCAGACCGGAAATAGCAAATTCAGGGGGTCCTAGAAGCTGTGCATGCAGGAAGGGGGGAAGTGTGGCTCCTAGAGAGGGGACACAGCATCATAGCACACAGGACCCTTTGGCCCACATTTAAGAGACCCATCCTTATAAAATTACCCTCAATTCAAGGAGACTGAGGGCTGGGGATGTAGCTCAGTGGTGTCATGCCTGCCTGGCAAGCCCAAGGTCCCAAGTTCAATTTCTGGAACAATCTCTGAGTTCACTTATCAGAAAAACCAATATAGGGGAACTGTTATAACCAGGTGTTCTGCACAGTGTTTTCCCAACAATAAAATGGTCATAAAGTAGGTGTCCAACAATGAGAGAAGGGTAGAGCTGAGTGCGATGGCACACACCTTAGCAGCATTCAGTAGGCTGAGGCAGGAGGATGGCTGTATGTTCAAAACCAGCCTGAACTACACAGTGAGATCCTGTCTCAAAAAAATACCCCCTGAAGAAAAGAGACAGAAAGGTAACTGAATGGAGTGGCTTACTTCTAATGTTCTATAGCACGGCAGGGTCACTATGGTTGACAACAAATGTATTACTTCAGAATAGCTAGTAGAGAGGATTTTGAATGTCCCCAACAAAAGGAATGAGGACTTTTTGAGGTTAGGGCTACACCAGTTCCTCTAAGCTGATCAATCATTACTCATTGTGTACAGGCACTGAAATATCACACTACCCCCAAGTTGTGTGGCCTGAGCTCAAACTCGTGAGCCTCCTGTCTCGCTTCCCAGAGTGCTGGATAATGGGTGCACATCACTGTGCCAGTAAATTTTTTAAACCTCTAAAAAATTCAGGATAGCTCAGAAGATGTGCTTAAAAGACCAAGGCTGAGGATAAGCAAAGGGGACATGTCTGGTCCCACAGGACTGAAAGACAGGAGGAAACAGTGGATCCAGCCAGGTGCCCATGCACACATGGCCCACCTGTGTCTCCTGTGTATTCCAAGTGGCTGTCCTGCTCTGCTGGTGGTGACTGTCCCGGGGCCCCATGTGCCTGAAGCACCGGGACGCTCCACCCAGGTGGGGGTCACAGCCTGGAAGGAACAAGTCAAACCCATGGTCCTCGAGGCCTGGGGCTGGGGTTGGGGAAGCTTGAAGCCCCATGTCCTGGAGCTCACTGGCCCCTAAGAGTCGGGGTACTGGCCACCTCCCAGCCCCAGGTGCTCAGGAGTGCCCCGCGGTGGGGCTCTGCGACACTGCACACCAAGGTGGAATTTTCCAAACAGCCTTGTTTTCAGAGGCGGAGCCCAGCCACCAGCTTCTTCCGGCATCCAGAGCCAAGCCCTATTTAGCAGCCTGTGGGGATCAGGTCCCACATGGGGCCTGTGGCCAGGTTGAAGACAGGAGCCCCTGCCCCAGGTGAGGTTGCCGCAGGCTTACAGCGCCACCTGGGGCTCCGGCAACACTGGAAGCTCCAGCACTTTAGTCCCCTGGGCCGCACATGTGTCCTCCCCTCACTGCCAGGGTTGCTCTGCTACCTCAAGGGCCCCTGACTCTTCCTCACTTCCTACCCTTCCAGGCACCGCCCTGCCTCTGCTTCCTGGGCCCTGGCAGAGAGAGCCTGCTGGTCACTCAGGAGGAGCCTACAGCCCTGCATAATGTGTGCCTAGGTCCCCTTCACCCTGACACTGACTGAGTCAGGGAGTGGATACTGAGGCCCAGGTAGGAACCCACAGCCACTAAACAGACGGGATCTGAACCCAGAGCCCTGCGGAGGGCCACTGACCAACTGGACACCTGGTTGCTTCTGGTCCTGGAGGTGAGATGCGCCCCCCCCATCCGGAGCCCACCTTCTCCAGCCTGAGAAGAGGGTGTAAGACTTAAAGTCTCACTTCCACTCCATGGAGCGTGAACAGCCGAAAGGGCCTCCACGATGCTGAGTCCTATAGCCCAACAATGGCTCCGGAGGGAAGACCCAGGGCCTTACTTCCGAAAGCTGTGAACAGCCAAAAAGGCCTTCACATGCTGGGCCCTAACACCCAGCAAGGCTCCAGGAGCTCGATGGAGAAACAAGAAACCCAGGAGGGAACACACCAGGCTAGATGGTAAACAGACCTTTATTAGTCTGGCCAGACGGCACTCCCGGAGCCAGGTAGCTCAGAGAGGCGACTGCTCAGGGGCTGAGGTCTTTTTATAAGGTTTTTCTAAACAAAAAGTCAGGGAATTCACAGAACAAGACTGCAAACACATTGCTTATCTCATGTAGGAAATGTTCTACGGTCACCTTTTGTCATATCATTCGCCCCTGGGCTGGCTGGTAGCCGAGTTAGCAATTAGCCTATGAAGAGGCAGAGTCTCTGGCCTATTACCATGGAGTCACTTTAGCTTATTCAAGTCTTACTAGGGCAGTGGTGGGAGGTCAGAACCCCAGTTCTAGCATCTCCTGTGTGACTGGGTGAGCGCAGGTCTCCTCTTGCCGAAGACAGGGCGTCCCCGGAGCAGCCTCAGACCTCCCGGGCTTGGAGGGGCCATCTTCCCTCTGGCCCCCAGCCCCTACTTCCTCACAGCCGCCCACCCACCACCTGAGACAGGTGCCCTCCAAATATGCACCTGCTGCGGCCTTCCCTCCTGCCTGGGAAGCCTGGCTCCTGGGTGTCCCAGAGGCTCCCTGTACCCAACACACAGGGCCCTCTTGCTCCCTCCCCTCTGGGGACGGGACAGACCCTGACCCCACCCCGTGTCCCTGCCCTATGGTTCTGGTACATCTGGGTGTCCCCTGCAGCTGGGCCTCGGCACCAGGAATTTGGCTTGGCAAATAACTGTGTCCCCACGGAGCTCCTGGGACCCGTGGGGAGCAGGCTTTCACGTTTGTTGTAGGGGGAGTGCGTTCCTGAGGCCAGCCCTGAAGGCCGCGGGTGTCCCTCTCTCCAGCTGGGACCTTTCCTATGCCCCTCCCAAACCTGGCTCCAGCCTCCTCTTTCAAAGCAATTTGGGTGTTTTGTTTTTGTTTTTTTGTTATTTGGGTTTTCTTGGACTGGGTTTTGGTAAATGCTACCTAACCCAGGCCGTCCTTGAACTTGCATATGGCAGGTGTGTGTTACCCCCCGGGCTATCCCCTCAGCCACTGAGCCTGGCAGGCTCCCCAGGCACCTGCCCCAGCTGTGATGGTCAGTCTTTCCACCTGGGCCTCCTTGCCGTCCCCTGTCCTGATTGCTCTCATCTGGTAGAGCCAGGCATTCCCTCCTCCTGGGCTTCCAGCCCTGCCCCAACCCTACTCTCCCAGCCCTCCTGGTCCTCGCCCAGCACACAAGCATCCCCGGCCTGTAGGGTACTCCAGCAAAGACAGCCAGGACACTGAGACCAGCAGGCCTGGGGTCCCACAGAGGAGAGAAACAGCAGCTCGCGTGGGCCGCTTCCGGTCTCCCAGACCTCGCAACAGTTCCCCCAAGTCCTGGGCAGGGCAGGCTGCTTACACCGGGAAAGGACCCAGCCCCGGGCCCCAGAGCACAGGCGTCCACAACGCACCAGCTGAGCCCACAGCAGGATGAGCTACACCCGGCTGGAAGGAGAGGAGCCCTAGGAAAGAGCCTGAAAGCTCCTCCTCAGGCCTTCCCTGCCCATAATGGGCTGTACACAGAGCTCCCCTCACACTCAGAGCTGTTCTCAATCCAGCGGCCCCAGAGGGGCCAGGACACCTAACTAAGCCCTGCCCCTGCCCTAACCCTAACCCTGCCCCATGGGCTCCTCTTGCCCCCCCATACCTTGCCTGGCAGTCCCTGCTGTCCCCATCTGCACAAAAGGCCACCGTGGTTTTGGGATCGCCACCATGCACAAGATCACAGAGCCAGAGAGCAGCAGACTGCACTGAACAGTGGCAGCTCCACACCTAGTCCAGGGCCACTGTCCCCCGGCTGGACTTTCTAGGTGGGTCATACGGATCCTCCGCCCACGAAGGTCCACGGGATTTCTGGCCACACAGGATCCAAGTGGTCTGGGCTGCTGCTCACCACCTACTCTGGTGCCATGAGCGTTACTGTGTCTGTTGCTTTTCTCTCTTTGCTGAGACAAAATACCCAACAGCCAAAGTTACAGGGGAAACATTCATTTGGCTCACAGTTTCTAGAGGTTTTTGCCCATAATCGGCTGGCACCAAGGCAGGGTGGCAGAGGGGCAACAGTTCATGGCAGTGCGAGACAGCAAAAGCAACAAGGGACATTAACCTAATCTTTTTGCCTTTTACTCATACTGCTCAGGGTGGGTAACACTCACTCCCTTAGTCCTAGTGCCCTCGGGCCCAGCCCCACCGCGAATCAAACACACTCTAGACTCAGCCACCTCCAAAATAGCCCCGCTTCATTCACATGAGGCATGGGGGGGCATCCAAACACAAGCCATAACAGGTACTTTTATTTATTTTTGTTTGTTTGTGTTTTTTGAGACAGGGTCTCACTATGTAGTTGAGACTGACCTGGAACTCACTATGTAGCCAAGGCTGGTCTTGAACTCACAGAGATCCTCCTGTCTCAGCCTCCCAAGTGCTGGGATTACAGTCGTGCGCCACCACGCCCAGCTTTTTTATTTTTTATTTTTTTGAGTCAGGGCTACTCTATGTAATTCAGGCTGGCCTTGAATTCAGGGTGATCTTCCTGCCTTAGCCTTGCAAGTGCTGAGATCACAGGCTTGACTAACTCAATTACAATGCCTAGTAAGAGCCCGGTGTAGTGGTGCATGCTTATAATCCCAGCACCCGGGAGGATGAGGCAAGAGGGTTGGTGAGAGTTCAAGGCCAGCCTGGGCTGCATAGTGAGTTCAAGTCCAGGATGAACTATATATCGGGACAATGTCTCACAAATATTTTTTTAATTGCTCTTATTGCCAGGCATGGTGGTGCACACCTGTAATCCCAGCACTTGTGAAGCTGAAGCAGGAGAATTGCCACAAGTTCAAGGCCAACCTGTGGTAACAGTGAGTTCAAGGCCAGCCGGAAGTATATCACAAGACCCTGTCTCAAAAAACAAAACAAAAAAAATTCCCTTTTATTTTTACTCAACTGTTCTCCAAAGCATGTTGTGTGGCGAACACTAAGGACTCGGAAATGACTCAGAAACCAGCCCTTCTCAGTGTATAGGGAGAGAGATTATGTCCTCTTTCCCATTTTTCTGCTTTTAATAAACCTAATACATTTGCTTTTTTCTAGTGAGCTTAGAGTGAACGTATAAAAAGATGTTATCATTGTTGTGTAGGGTTAGAACTCAGGGCCTGGCACCTGGAGACAAGCTCTTGACCACTCAGCTCTTGTCCTCTTATTTTATTTTTGAAAAAGAACTTTTCCTTCCCCGTGATAGTTGTTCCTTCCAGTGTGGAAAACGTGGCAAGCTCAGGTGTGACCAAGAAGAGAGTGCACAGCCTGAGACCCTGCTGTACAAGGTAGCCATGGAGACGTGGCCCCTGAGCTTCCGGTCTCCTTCTCTCCCACAGGGTACTTCCGGTTGGCCGGAACTTCCCTTAGAGGCCCCAGCAGGTACCCGGGCAATGGCCACGGGTGACTGCTGGAACAGGAAATGTCTGGAAAGGAGACAGGGTGTGGCCGAGTCACTGATGGTCTATCCTCCAGATGCAGCTCTGGGCCAGAGGTTTCAGAAATCTGAGAGGCAGAAGCACTGTTTGACTCTGAATGGCACAAAAAGGGCCGGTTGTGAAGGTCAAATGTGAGGAACCATGCCAGCCCTGAAAATACCTGCAGGAAGTGGTGTGGTGGTGCACGCCTATAATCCCAGCACTCAGGGAGGCTGAGGCAGGAGGATCGCTGAGCATTTGAGGCTAGTCTGGACTTCATAGGGAGACCCTGTCTCAAAAACAAAAACAAACAAGATGACCAAGCATTGCTAACTGCAGCCAGAGCTGAGGGATGGATGGAGTCTTTATTTCCTATTCCCACAGTCAGGGAGGGAGTCAGCCCGCTGTGAAGAAATGCAGCCACTCCCTAGCCAATGCACACAGGTGGGTGAGCGGAGGCTCCAGGGAACAGCTGCGGGCCCCAGGCCCCAGCAGGTGAGGGGACAGGGGCTCCTCCGCCTCCACCAGGGCCCCAGGCTGGCAACCAGCGAGGCTCGGATCCTGATTTTTCACTGCTCCATGTAGCTGGTCTTTGATTTGCCAGTGCGCCAGAGGCCTCCAGGCCTCATGCAGGGTAGGGCACGACTGAGCTGTTGCCTCCCTTCCCCACCACGAGGTGGTTTTGCCTGAAGTCCGGGCACCCGCAGGCTCAGAACCCATGGGGACCTTCAGGGTCATGCTCAGATGTGGCTGAAAACCCCTGATTACTTTTGACATCGCAACTTAAAGGAGCAGAAGCTGAGTTGGGCTCACGACCTTAATTGTGGCTCCAAGGCAGGGTAGCATCGCGGAAGGGCCTGGCGGAGAAGAGTGGCTCACAGCATGGGGAACAGGAAGCAGAGCCAAGGGAGGGGCTGGGAGAGGAGGAGCCTTCTGGGCCACGCCCCAATGAAGTGCCCCTGCCTCCCGCCAGGCCCCGCCCCCTTCAGCTGTGAACTGAGCCCTGTGGTCCGTCCCCTCCCGAAGCCCCGCCCCTGAGCACAGAAGGCCTTTGGGGGCATCTAGATAGCAACCATAACATCTTACAATATCCATTTGTAACACTTTAAAATAAATCTTTAGCCAGGGGGCCTGGGATTTAGCTCAGTGGTGCCGCTGCCTGCCTCACAAGCACAAGGTCCCAAGTTCGATCCCTGGTACCAAAAAAAAAAAATCTTTAGCACAGCCGCTACTCTGGAAAATCTGAAATAGGTGTGGAGTAGAGAAATAGTACAATGAGCCCCCAACACTCATCTTCACAGCAATTGGTATCCTTGTTGGCTTTTTCCTCTTGAGACAGGGTCTCCCTATGTAGTTCAGGTTTTCCCTAAACTCCCTTACCTCTGCCTCCCAAGTGCTGGAATACAGGCCTGTGCCACCACACCTGACTTTCATCGTTTTGTTGTTTTGCTTTAGAGACAGGCTCTCACTGGGTAGTTCAGGCTGGCCTTGAATGCACAGAATTTTACAGGTGAGAGCACTACACTGAGCTGCTCAGTATTCTGATCTGCTTTCTGCCTCCTCATGGTCTTACACTTAATTTCCCTGGACTCTTGGGCCCATCTCAGATTCACCAGTTCACCTTAAAATACTTCACCTTAGGGCTGAGGATTTAGCTCAGTGGTGCCACCTCACAAGCGCAAGGTCTTGAGTTTGATTCCTACCAGAAAAAACAGACAAAAAAACTTCACCGTAAACTGCTTTGATGTGCATGGCTGTAATCCCAGCTCTTGGGAGGCTGAGGCAGGAGGATCACCTCGAGTTCGAGGCCAGCCTGGGCTACATAGTGAGTTCAAGGACAGCCTGAACTGCATTGCAAGACCATGTTTTAAAAAAAAGTCACTGTGTTCTACATTTTCCCCTTAGTAAGACACCTTGAGAGCACAACCGGGTTGGAGCCGAGTAACAAGATGGCAGCGGTGGCCGTAATGGGTCTTTCCAGGCTGGAGTCGCAACAGCAGTGGTGGCAGCCATATCAATATCTCTGCCCTAATTCACCGCACCCTTATTCTAGTCGGCCACCTTGCTGTGAAAGCGAAGCAGAGGCTGCCGCCCTGAAACAAGTAGCCTAACCTAAGCAACAGCAAGAAACGCCTCACAAACTGCGACCTGGCAAAAGAAAGAAAAGAAAAAATTAACTGAGCAACGGTGATAGGGTTTCCTTGGCCAATTCTGGGCCCTATAAGGCCAGGCAAGGCCTCTGTTTTCCAGCTCCTGTGCCCTCCATAGCTGCTCAGGGAAAAGCCCAGGGCCTCCGGCCTCCCCTCAGGCTTGAGGCTCAGCCCCAGGCTCCACCTTCATCCCCCAGGATGGTGAGCAGCAGCAGGACAGCTGCTCCAAGCCCAATTCATTGTTGGAGGGAAATAAAAACTGGCGCAGAAGATCGGGTCTGGCTCCTTCAGGGACCATTACCTGGCAATGAACATCTCCAAGGGCCGAGGGCAAGGAAGTGGCAGTGAAGCCAGAGTCTGCGAAGGCCAGAAGGCCAGGCGTAACGTGTGAGTCATGGGCCTTCCGGGACCCCGCCTTGAAGATTCTTCACTTCCTGGTGAAGAAGGTTCACAGTGAAAACTGTACTTAAATTAGCAGATCGGATGAGCAGTAGAATTGAATATGTGCCTACAAAGCATCTTATGCACAGAGACATTAAAGCCAGATAACTTCCTAGTGGGTATTGGGTGTCACTATAGTAAGTTATTACTTACCATGTTTGGTTTGGCCAAAAAGTACAGAGACAACAGGACAAGGCAACACATACCGTACAGAGAAGATAACAACCTCACTGGCACCGCCTGATTTGCTAGCATCAGTGCACATCTTGGTACTGAGCAGTCATTGAGAGGACATGGAATCATTATGCTTTGATTTTTTGTTTGTTTTTGGGTGGGTTGTTTTTTTTTTGGTACCAAGGATCGAACTCAGGTTCTTGTGTTTGTGATGCAGGTGGCAGAACCACTGAACTAAATACCTAGCTCATGTTTTGATGTATTTTAATAGAACCAGCCTGCAAAGTCAAGGACTCAAGGCTGCAACAACAAAAGAACAAAAATATGAGTAAAAGAAGATGTTCACTCCTGTTGAAGTTTTTTGTTTTTGTTTTTTGAGACAGAGTCTCACTATGTAGTTGAGGCTGACCTGGAACTCACTGTGTAGCCCAGGCTGGTCTCGAACTCACAGTGATCCTCCTGCCTCAGCCTCCTGAGTGCTGGGATTACAGGTGTGCGCCACCATTCCCCAGCGGCTGTTGAAGTTTAATGTAAGGGCTTTCCTGCAGAATTTGCCACGTACTTAAACCACTGCCGTGGACTGCGCTTTGAGGAAGCCCCAGATTACATGTGGCTGAGGCAGCTATCTCATACCCTTTTCAGGACCTTGACTCACCAATGACCACACATCTGATTGGACAGTGTTTAAGCAGAAAGCACACAGCAGGCGGACTCTTCCAGGGGCCAGGGTCAGCAGGCCTGAACCCCCATGGGAAGCAAACTGACAAAACCAAGAGTAACACAAAAGGCTTCTAAGCATGAATTGAAGAACAGAAGTAGCAGAGCAGGTGAACGGAGCAGCCTTTGTTTCTCCCCAAATCTAGAAATTCTAGTTCATATGTACACTAGCCAGTGGTTGTGGACAGCCGCTTACTTGGTGTAAAGAACTTAATTTCTCAGGGCAGCATTGCTGATGCTTTCTCGAGTTGCAGCGGCTGTAATTGTGAATAATAACTGAGATAGTGAAACATGGTGTCCAGTTTTTTATTGCATTTTTTTCAAGTGAAAAAGTTAACTAAATGGTTCACACACACACACACACACACACACACACACATACACACATCGGTGGAGAAATTCTGCAGATGCCAATTTTTTGTTAAAACCTTTTATTTTGAAAGATCCTGGGCTGGGGATTTAGCTCAGTGTTTCCACCGCCTGCCTCGAAAGCTCAAGGACCCGAGTTTGATTCCCCATACCAAAAACAAAACAAAATGTGAAAGATCCTGCTGTGAGATCTCATTTCAGAACGGTGCAAACAGTCTTCAGTCACAATTGTGAGGGTTATACACGCCCACAATTGTGCATTCTTAAGGTTTTCCATCCCTGGGGTTGGCAAGTTGTTCACTTAAAACATTCTTTCAATGGTTGGCCTCCGGTTTGCAAGCCAGCTAATATGGTAGCAGCCAGATTCCAGTGTTTGAGCATATGAAACACTCTGCCTGCTTACCTGTGCTAGAAATAACAGCATCTAAAGTGAAGACTTAACAAAAATCCAGTGACTACTAGATTGTCCTTAGCCTTCTGCATTAACTCTGTAATGTTCTTGGTATTAAGAAAAAAGCATATTTGTCACAAATTTAGTTAACATCTTACAACTGAACATATATGTACGTTACTTAGGTCTGTAATCACTGTAAACATCTGTATGATCTGGGATTTTGTTTTTATTTTGAAATGGGAGCTTTTTTTGTTTACAAGTTCATTAAAAACTAAAAACTGTTGCTCAGTGGTTCACTGCCTGCCTCACAAGTGTAAGGTCCAGAGTTCAATTGCAGGTACCAAAAAAACCCAAAAAAAACAAAAACTAAAAATTGTTTCTGAAAAAAATAAAGTGTAACCACAGTGCATACTTAACACAGTATAATCATTTAATATGTCTGAGATATCATAAAGGTACCCTAGTGTCTTTTTAGACATTCAGACCTGGTGCACTGCCTTCAGCTTATAGGAGGGCTGTGAAAGTGCCCAGAGCCATTCTTTTCCAGTAGAAGCAATTCTGATGTTAAGAATCCTCATAGAGGTACGAAGGGTTTCCCACCCACTACCAGCTCTGTGGGAGGGTGGCTGGTCCCCATCTTCTCCGGAGAGGGGACTGAGGCTGAGGACAGGGAAGTGGCCCCTGAGGAGCTGTGGGGCAGGGAGAAAATGCCTTGGCCATCTTTGAACCCAAGACCTCTGCCAAATTGCCTAGGCTGGGCTGGAACTTGGGTTCCTCCTGCATCAGCCTCCAGAGTGCTGGAATTAGACATAAACCACTACGGCTTTTCTTTAAAATGTTAAAAGGTCTAGCAGGTTTGTTACTGAAGCTGCAGGTTGTTTTCCTACTCAGTACCATTTTCAAGTAGCCGAGCCGCAGGAATCCTGGAAGCCTTCTCCAGGCGGGGCTGGGCACTGGCTGAAGGCAGCGCCTGGGCTGCCACAGGGCTTCTCACAGGAAGGGCACGAGGTCCGGGCTCAGGCTTCAACACCATATGGTGGATCCGTGTGGGGCCGACCCATGTGGGACCTGGGTTTCAGCATTAGGAAAAAGTGTAAGGAGTCAGGGTCGCGGGTGCAGCGGCCAGAGCCTGACACTGCGCTTTCACTCTGCAAGTGCACAGTGGCTGCTGGGGCAACAGGCATCGGTGACTCTGGACTCTGGTGTGGTGACAGATGGCACAGTGTCAGCCCATGCTGAAGTCCCTCCCCAACCTGGGATACCGTACTCACCACCCCCAGGACCTGAGAGGTGCCCCTCACCCCTGCGGGCCTCAGGGTAAAGTCTGGGCTCCAGATCGGGCAACCGAGGCCCTCACCACCCCTGTTCGTCTCCCTTTCAACCAGAACCCACTGGACCACAGCTGGATGCTGGAATAGCCTGCCCAGGTGGCCCCAGAGGACACTAGGGAGGGGCACAGCTCCTGAACTCTACTCTCAGCTCTCCAATTGTTTTCATTTTTGGAGACAGGGTCTCACTACGTAGCCCACACAGGCTGGTCTCAAATTTGTGGCAATCCTGCCTCAGCCTCCTGAGTGCTGGAATTACAGGCATGCATAATCACACTAGGCTTTTATTACCCTATTTTCTGGTACCTAGGATTGAACTTGGGACCTTGCGCTCGCCAGGCAGGCACAGCACCACTGGGCTACATCCCTGGCCCTCTATTACTTTTAATCTGGGAAATTCCAATTTTACAGATGAGGCCACTCAGCGACTGGTTGGTCACAGCAACAAACCCACCTGGCTCCTCCAGGGCTCGGAGACCCCACTTCTGTGTCATCTAAAGAGCCTCTGTCTCCGCGTGGCCTCGTGTCAAGGTGGCTGTGCCACTGGGCTCTCGTGTTGTCGCTCCTGAGAAACCCCACGGCTCCAGCCGCACCACCAGCCTGGACTTCACCAGGTCCCGAGGGGCTGTGAGGGGGAACTTGGGTGCAGAAAGGGACATACCTTCTAAAGAAGGGGGTGCCAGGGGTGGGGTGTCGCCCATTTCCTCAGACTCCCCAACGATGCGGAGGGATGTGGGGAGAGCAGTTAATGGTGTGTTTTGATTTTTATTAGCCCGTGTTTGCAGTAATAAGGGTCACTTTCTCCTGGGGAGTAACAGCTTCTTTTCCCCTCCCTTCTGTCCCCCCTCCTGCCAGCTCTTGGTCCCTTCCCGAACATTTGCAAAAGATCTTTCTCGCTATTCGCTGTATCTTTTAGTTCCCTATTTATCCTTTGGGTTTCTCATGTGAGAGAAACCAAGCTATATTCAAGCTTGTGTGTCTGAATTCACGTAAGATTACGGTCTCGGTCTCAAGGTGCCTCCATTTCCTACAGACGACTCAAGCTTATCCTTCTTTATGCCAGAGTAGCACTCCACTGTGTGTAAATACATTTTCTTTTTCCATTCATCTATTGATAAGACACATTGGCTGCATCCAAAATTTAGTTGTGAATTGTGCTGCCAAGAATATGGGTATGAAGATTCTCCAGAATTTGATTTTTTTTGTTTGTTTTTTGAGACAGGGTCTCACTGTGTAGTTGAGACCGACCTGGAACTCACTGTGTAGCCCAGGCTGGCCTCGAACCTACAGTGATCCTCTTGCCTCAGCCTCCCAAGTGCTGGGATTACAGGCGTGCGCCACCACACCCAGCTTATTTGGTTTCTTAATGACAGCCATTCTCTCCGGAATAACATGCTTAGTTGGTGTAGAAGAATAAAACATTACTCGCAGGGGTTTGGGCCCTTTGATGTCTGTTGCAGGACTGAATGTTTGCGGACCTTGCTTGCTACCTCTTAGAGCTAGCTCTGGAGAGCTGTCCTGGTGGACTCACTTCTTTCATCCTTCAGCTGTTTTTTTCTTCATTGAGTTTATTGGTACATTTTAGGAATACAGTGCAGTTACATTCATCATTGGGATCTTGTACCTTTACACGACAGGTCTTGGTTCTCATTTTTTCCCCTTGTCCCTGCCCTCCCTTCAGCCCCTCCTCCCCTCCTTCAGCTGTTTTTAAGGCGGGCTCACACCGGCCACATCAGGGGTCCAGTGCGAGCTTTAGTGGGTGTCCTCACCTGGTGACCACCTGCTCCCCCAGCTCTCCAGCCAGAGCACCAGCCAAGGGGCCTCGCCTGCCTGCCCGCCTCGCTGCTACCCAACACCTTGCGATTGGGGCAGGGAACGCCTGGCTGCAGCATCCGCACTCCCGGAAGGTAACATCAGGGAGACCCGGGCAACATGAGGGATCTGGGGGCCTCTCCACAGGGTCTAAGTGAGGCCTTACCCGTACCAGGAGGAGTCAGGCTGCCCTTGGTCAAGGAATCTCTAGCCCGGCAAACAGGAAGAGGCCCAGCCCAGATCGCGCAGTCAGGGGGGACCGACTGTGACTTCTGTTCCCTCCTGCTCAAACGCCAACATGAAGACACAGGAGAGTGGGCAAGTCTGGGCTAGGGGGGCACTGCAGCCCTCAGCTGTGGGGCACCCACATGTGGGGGTGGCTGAGGGCAGCTGCGAGGTCTCAGGGCAGCATGGCTGCCAGGACTCAGGCTCTGGCGCTGGTGACTCGTGTCGTCCAGGCAGCGTCCCCAGCCTGAGCCAGGCCAGCCCAGGCTCCTGTTATCGCCGACTGGCAGCCTGCAGCTGTGGGAGGATGTGGGATTAGTGTGACATCTGTGACCACTAGGAACTGCACCCAAAAAAAGCCATGGAGCGTGGCGCTGGGCCCTTGACAAGAGGCTCGGCCCAGGGAGGCCTCTGCCCCGAGCCCAGCTTTGGCACAGGGCCAGGCTGTACAGTATGAAGGAAGGGCTGTGCCAGGCTGGAACCACACAGGGTCCCCAGAATCAGGTCCACCATTGGCTCAGTGCCCTGGGAGGGGTACAGGGATGGGGGCATGCAAGCTGCCAGGTTTGGGGGCTGCACCGGGTACCCTGAGAGTCCAGGAGCACCCACTGTTCACCCTGAGGAGCCCCTGGGACAGTCCCTCGGACTCTGTAACCGGCAGTGAAAGGCACGCTGGGCTGGGCCAGAGTTGGAAGGACGGGGCCTGGGGGCCCCCAGAGGAGTGGACCCCACCCAGGATTCAGGCTCTAGGTGCCTGGGACATGGGGGGCAGCGCCAAAGCCTCCACCCCGCTCCTGTGGGTGGCGGGGCTCACGGAATCTTCAGCTGTGTGTTCTGAGACCAGCTGGCCTGCCAGGCCCGTGACGGGGCTGCTGGTGGCAAGGGCTGTCCATTGTGCTCTCAGGAGGCCACTGAAGGGAAGAGGGTCAAGTGTCTGCTTGCAAGCTCCTGGCCTTGGCCTGCTCTGAGGACCAACACGGAAGGCAGCCTCAGCTTGCACGAGTGGCCTTACCCACCCCCGTCTAGAGGGGGACACAGTCCCCATCTGCGACCAGCCTGAGTGACAGGGTAGACAGAGCTGAGGTGCCGGGCTTGCACTGCCTTCCCCCACAGGTGTCCTGTACCCTGGCTCTAGGAGGGCAGGCCTGCCTGGTCCTATGGTCACATGCCACGGCCAGCAACCCTGCCAGCTCTGTGGACTCCATGGAAACCAAGGGCACCGACCCAGCCAGTGTCCTTGAAGGACTCCACTGCCACGGACGAAGGAGGAAGGGAGGAAGGGGTAGCCCGCAAAGTCGTGATTTTCTCCTGAGTTACAGGATGCCTGTGGCAATTTCCTCTTTGCATTTCCAACCTGTTGTTTCCTGTCAGGTACAGGTGGGCCATGGGGAACACGGGGTCCCCTCAGCCTGGGGACAGAGTTGTGTCTTATTGACCACTGAATCCCAGTGACCCTGAGGAAGGCTGTTTCATCAACCCTGTGACAGAGGTCCTTGAATGACCTCCACTCACACCCAGGGACACGGAGCTGGCCCCAGAAATGACCCTGCCAGTGGTGGGATGAGGAAAAGGCCACTTGGCAGAAGCAAGGACCACACTGCCCACAGTTGGGCTCTGTGGGATTCTGGCGAGTGCTTTTGGAGTCTCTGCAAAACAGGGCAACTGAACTGGGTGTGGGGTCTGCAAACCCCAACATTCTGGGGACTGAGGCAAGAAGGTCACTTTCAAGACCAGCTTGGGCAACCTAGGAAGATCCTGTCTTGAAAAAAAGGGCTGCAGGCGTGGTGGCGCACGCCTGTAATCCCAGTACTCAGAGGCTGAGGCAGGAGGGTCGCTGTGAGTTTGAGACCAGCCTGGGCTACACAGTGAGTTCCAGGTCAGTCTCAACTACATAGTGAGACCGTCTCAAAAAAAACAAAAAGGGGCTGAGGGTGTAGCCCAGCATACAGGCTCCAAGTCCAATCCCAGTACAGCAGAAAGTGAGGCGGCAGCAGTCACCATAACAGAGTGTGTACAGTGCCTGGCCTGTGATGAGCCCAGCAGGTGCTCAGCATCAGGAGGTGGCATCATTACCAGTTACTGCTTGTCTGAGCATGGGAGGGGCCCCAAAGATGCTAACCAACCATGCCCATGGCGTAAGGCAGTGGCAGGCTGAGGCAACAATGGTTTCCTGCCTCTTGAGTCTGCCTGCAACAGTGCCAGCCTGAGGCCACTGCCCTGCCTCTTTCAAGGAAGAACCCTCGGTGCTTCTGTTCCTGGACTTCTGTGCATACGCAGGCAGGCCCTGGGCACTGCACAGCCACTTAATATGTGCCTGGAGCAACAGACACAGCAGCATTGGTGCTAAGAGCAGTGGCCCAAGCTGTGGGTGACTGAGGCCTTTCTGCCCCTTGCCTGTTCTACAGAGCTCAGCTGCGAGGCCAGAACTGCTGGGGCAGGACCAGGCCTGAGCTGCCTCCCTGAGCCCCTGCTGTGCCAGTGTGAGCACTGGGAAACTGTGCAGAAGGCAGATCACAGGAGAGGTACCCAACCTCACGCACCTTCTACGGGGCAACTCCCGCCGTGAAGGGGGCTGTCCCGGCACAGAGCGGGTGCTGTGCCCCTCAACAACACATAGGAAACTGCTGCCACCAAGGAGGAAGCTGCAGCCCGAGCCCAGTGAGTTGGGCAGAGAGACTAACTTCGGCATGCTGCCTGCTGACCGGCCAGGGAATTTCTCCCACCCAAGAGGGCTCCTGGGCACAAGTTCCCTTCCCCCGCTTTCCCAAGGCAAACCAGCTGGTGACTGGGGCACCAGTAGTCTGTCACTTCAAGCCTACAGACATAGAGGACTTTATAAAAAATGCTGTTGAGGGCTGGGCATGGTGGTGCACGCCTGTAATCCCAGCACTGGGGAGGCTGAGGCAGGAGGATCACTGTGAGTTCGAGACCAACCTGGGCTACACAGTGAGTTCCAGGGCAGTCTGAACTACATAGTGAGACCCTGTC
>NW_022900947.1:3332816-3355428 GCF_012274545.1 Fukomys damarensis
AAAAAAAATGGTTGGGGGCCGGGATGTACCTCAGTGGCACAGTCCTAAATTCAATCCCAGGTTAAAAAAAAATGCTGTTGGAGTGACTGAGCACTGTCAGAGAAAAGACCAAACCCTGAAGCTTCATCCCTTGTGCCTCAAAAATGAGCTCTGCATGAAGTACACAGGTGCTAGCCAGACATGGGAAAGTGGTTTTGTACTTACAGGGGAGAAGGCTTTAAAAATGTACCGTAAGTCCCAGAAGCCAAGACAGAATGTAACACATCTGTGGAACCCCGTCTTCCCTGATCCCAAATGGAAGGCACATTAATCTGAAGAGAGCCGTGCACTGGATTCCAGGATGGTAAGAAAAGGATTCTTAGCCCAGAGCAGGCTTCCTGCCTCACAGCTCGTGCCGCTGCACCGGGGTGAGCTGGGGAAGGCTATCGCCACAGTGTGATCACCAAGGGTGTCCCGCATGTCACCCTGGAAGACTGTTTTGTCTCCGAGGGGAGAGGAGCTTGTGCAGCTCTCCCACAAGCATCCTGTGGTCACAGTACACAGGGATGGCAGCCTGCAGAGTGACCTTCCGGGACAATTGTGCTCAGACCCTGGACAAGGCAGATGTCGGGGCGGGAACTCCCAGTCAGGGGATGAAGGGCAGATGAGTTTTCCTTTTCCCTTACTCTTCTTCAGACATATCTGACTTCTCGTAAACTGAACATAAGTCATGTTACCGTATGGCAGGGTTTTTTCAGCAGCAAACGAGAAAGCGGAAGTTCAGTGCCAGCACAGGGCCTGCCCTGCCTCTGCCGGCCTGCTCAGTACCCGCTGCAGGGTGAGACCTGCTCCAGCTTCTTCCCAGTGCACAGCCGGGGTTCCTTGTACAACAGTCTTGCCTATGAGAAACAAGAACAGCCAACTGTTTTTGCTTTTTGTTTTTTAAAATTTTTATTTGGTGTTAACTCCACAAGAAAACAAAAAATCAGTTATTCTGGTGTATGTGAAATCAGAACAATACAACCACGGGAAAAAAAATCTCAGCCCAGGAATGGAAACTGATACTTCAGTGCTACGAATATGCAATGCGCTTCATACCACAATGCGTTTCAGCGTTTGCCAACTTTTTTTTAATGCATTTTGTAATCATCCAGTCACAAAAACTAAAAACCACACTTTCAACTGTTGCTGAAAGTCTTTGAGCTTTAGCCACTTAATTATGAAAACAAATCAATACAGAATCCGTTATCCCTTGGCCCGTTCCCACTGCGCCCCTCCCGTGCAAGGCGCTCTCCGGCCCGTGGGAAGACACTGAAGCCCGTCCCCTCGGGCCGCCTAAGCTCCAGGTTGCGTCTCATACCTGTTTATTTGGTCTCTGCTACATGGGCAACGACTTCTAGGGTAACCGTCGTTGCAGTGATTTTAGGAATTCACAAATCCACTCCTTTTTTGCATTTGCTATTAAATTATAGTTCAGTGCAGATGCTAATCAGTTTTTAGGAAGCTCCAGAAGAAAGAAAAATACATAACAACTTATCTGATGTCTGTAAATAAATAACAGCGACATAAAACCTTACCCATGCACGCGCGCACACACTCACACACACACACACACACACACACACACACACACACACACTATAAAGTGTCAAAGATGTGCTGTGTACAAATGAGCCCTAGCAGTGGTGGGACGGAGCCAGGCGAGAGTGCCAGGTTGCTCAGGGAGAAAAGGCTGACAGAACCTGGAGGACCCACAGCCTCTGCGGCGTTTTCTGTGCTATCAGTTAAGAAGAAGGCGACAAGCCCCAGTGCTCCAAAGTTGCGGCAGTCCAGCTCCCAGGCAGTAACAAATGGGCTCACCACCTGCAGGAAGGAGTGATGAGGCTGTCTAGGCCACGCCAGGCTTCGCGCCTTCCTGAGGTCACACACTCTCAACTGACCGACCGCACGGACTCGATATTCTCTAAAACGGTACGTTAGTTAAAAAAAGAAAAACACCTTAACATGTTCAGGTTTTGCTGATATGGCCCCTCCTGGCTTGACCTTGCCACACAGTGTCACGAGAGCTCGAGGAGGGGATCAGCAGGTATGGATGCAAAAGAGACTGACTCCTGGGGTCACCAAGTCACAGGCGGTGCCGACACAACAGTGATCACGGGGCAGTGAAGAAGGGCTCTACACACCCTCCACAGCACACAGGGCTCGCCCAGGGTGTCCTCTCAGACACGACGAGAGCAACCACACCACACCACACCACACCACACCACACCACACCACGAGAGCAGCCAGCCGCAGCAGCCGAAGGTTTCCGTGGGTGACAGGGGCCTTTATTGTATGTCCAAGGCTCGAGATTTCAAGTCTTGGGGGCTCTGACTCAACATTCGCCAGAAAAACCACAATCCACAGCCAAGGTCCTCCTGCACGTTCCAGACCCCAGAGCCTGCCCACATGTCTCGCAGATGCACTGCAACAGCCACGCGGGCAGGTGAAGCAAGTGTCCCAAATCCTTGGCACCTTCAGCTAGCAAGAAAGACACACACCACAGTGTCCCACGATACTTCGGGGGCCCCAGGGTAGAAACAGTACTCTGAAAGTCTCTAGATGCACGCACTCTTGCGCTCCTACAGCCATGTTGGAGTCACCCGTGCTTCCCTCCCGCCCCCGGAAAGGACTGACCCATGGCAGGTGAGAATGCTCTCCCAGCGCTTAGAGAACAAAGCTAAATGTTCCGAAGCTAAAGTCTCTGAACAGCAGAAGTGTGCCGGCACCGCAGCGCCAACAGGTGACAGAGATGTCACCGAGTGCGAAGGAGAGGCCTGCAGCTGCCAGGCAAGAGCAGCGACATCTCTAGGACGAGCACATGCACACCATTCCGGACCGGACAGCACATCTAGTCTATTCAACAGCAAGAATGAACAGCTGGGAAAGAGCTCCAGCAGGACCAGGTCCTCAATGCTAAGATAAGCAAGAAGAATGAATCAGTTACTCCGGGAAGAAACCTATGTTGTTGCTCTAGAGGAACAGGCCTCCAAGGAGGGGCGGCGTCCCATCAACCGCACTAGGCGCAAGGTCAGAGGTGAGTCCGGGAGAAGAGCGCCTCCTCTCGAGCGCCCGCCCACTCGCCGCCACCGTCGGAGCCCGAGTCTCCCGGGTCGGAGCTGGCGCTGGAGCGCATCTTCCGGCAGAGGCCGTTTGCCTGGGCCCCAGGACCGCCCTCTCCGGCGCACCGTGCTTCACAGACAGAAGACACCTGCAAGGCAAGATGGTTTTGAAAGGTGAGGGACAGTTCTCCTGAAAGCAGCTCCAACACAAGCTGCAGCATGCTGTGGAGAGGCGGGGACATGAAGAGCTGCCTGCTGCAGGGTGAGCCGCATTCCACCCTGCTGCCTGAGGACCCCGCGTGCCCCTCTGCTGCACGGTCACCCAGACAGACATGCCACATCAGGCCAAGCTCAAGGAATGCTTCTACCTTCTGCCAAGCTCCTGCCGCAGGACAGCAACGGTGCTGGGCTCAGGACTCATAGGGAGGACGCACCTGGCCACGTCCACAGTGGGGCAAAGGGTAGGCAAACTGACACTCTCAAGCCCAGACTGCGGATGCCCACACTGGGGCACATCCTGGGGAAGGCACGGTGGGAAGAGATGCTGCTGGCAGAGGCAGAGGGGCTGGCAGGCACGGCTGCCTGAAGGGTGCTGTGACCTGGGGTCCTACACTCACAGGGCTTTGTAGGGCGAGCCCTTTGTTGTCTGAAGTCTCCCGTCTCTGAGGACAGGAGGTGCAAGTGGCTCAGCAAGGCCTCTCTACCCCATCTTCCCAACTGGCACCAGCCCCGCCCCACTTCCGAACAGCCACACTGCACCTGTGGGGAACTGTGGCAGGAACACAGAAAAGCCAGCATGAGGTGCCAGGAGCCGGCATTTGCTGAGAGCAGCGGGCAGGAGCGAAGACCAGCCTCAGACTAAGGTCACAGTGCAGTCTGCACCGCGCTACCCACTGCTCTTACTCTTGGGCACACCGGGCTGCAATTGCAAACACATGGTGGCACCAAGCCAGTGTCTCGCAGGCTGGAGAAGTCCTGAAGGGACGAGCAGAAGCAAAAGAGAGGGAAATCTGCCCACTGTGGAGAGGAGTGGGGTGCACAGGATGGGGGAGCAGAAAGTGGGCAGCCCATTTGGAGGTGATGGGGGAAGCAGGGCAGGGCTGAAGGTTGAGGGGGGCAGCATGAGCCACTCACCTGAGGGGAGCCGGGGACACCAGCACCACCAAGTGCTGGAGCACAGTTCTTACAGGGACAACCAACAGCAGGAAGCAAACGGAGCTTCCTGAGAGCCGGCTGGCCCGAGCACAGCCTGCACCTTCTCACACGTCACCACGCGTGGGCCAGGGGAGCACAGTGAGCATCCCGGAGGCCAGGGCAGGGCCAAGCTCAGGGCGCCCACTGCGGCCATCCCACCACACTCCGAGGGGTGCAGGCTTGGCTCCGCGCTCACGTACACAGGCAGCAGCGGGAAGGAGAGGCCAGAGGGGTGCAGCAACCCTGCAGGAAGCCCTGGCAGTGACAGGCTGAGGTGGGAGGGGAGGCAGACCTGGCGCCGTGGGCGGGTGTGCGGCCAGGGAGACAGTGAGGGATGGCCACTCTCAAGTTAGTATCGAGGACAGGAGGACCATCCACTTACCCTATTAAAATCTAACAGGTGCTCTTCATTACTGGGTAGTTCTTTAGCATCTGGATATTCTTCTATACCATTCTCCTCCTTGGCATTTGTATAACATTCTTAATCATTGTGAACGGAGAAGAGAAAAAAGGGAAAGGGGGAAATTAAGACACGATTTTGAAACATACATTGTTATTTCATCTTCACTGCAAAGGTAGGTCTCCCAACCTTCTGGAGATCTTAAGTAGCCACTGAAAGTACAGCCAGCCAGGTGCACTTAACAAAATCATGACACAAGCAGAACTTCTTAGGCCAGACTGAGTTTAAAAAAAAAAGAAAAATCAGGCCAGCTAAACACAATCCCTGTGATTCTACCATGAAGACAGTCGCTCATCAGATACATTTTCACACCTAGGCTGGGGCAGGCCCTGGGGACACAGGATGAGAAAGACCATGGGGTCTGTGTTCCCTAGGAGACACCACCCCAGGAATGTTGTTGATGGGGGTGGGAACAAGAGCTGTGGACAAGGCAGGGCCACCCCAAGAAGTGCCTGACAACACCACGCCAACTATGGAACAGGGAGAGGAGCAAGGCTCAGGGTTCAACTGGGCAAATGGACCATAGGACAAGAGGCACATACAGACTGGATCAGAAGGCATCATACAGATCCAGTAAGTCCCTCATTCTCCACCTGGCAGGACTTGAAAGTCCCCGGGGGGAGATTTGGGAACCCCAAACCCTCAGAGGTTCCCAGGCAACTGCTCTGGGGAGGCTGGACGTTGGTCCTCCTGGAGGCACAGGAAAGGCAGCACTGGTTCAGTCGAGCACGTCTTCTAAGGACCCTTGTGCTGGGAGAGTTATCAGGAGGTGGCAGTGAGATGCCCTGGCTTCCTGGGGCCAGCCTCGGGAAAGGGCAAGGTCTCCTGTGATGCTGCACAGCAGGGTGGTGGTGAGCACTGACATCATCAGCTCAAGCTCCTGAGGATCTCCCAGGCTCTGGGATCTTATAGGCTGCCGTGGATTCCCAGAGACGCTGCCCCCTGGCAATATGACTCTGGGCATACGTTACCAAACTCTCCGGGCTCCTGTGCCTCCCCTGCCCCTCCCAGGACTCTGAACATACAGAAAGAGATACCACGTGGGAAGGCAGCACAAGCACCAACCCAGGACATGGGCTCTGGGACAGCTGTGGAGGCCAGGGACCTTGCTTCATCCTTCTCACCCAAGTACCCACAGCCCCCTGCGGGCGGGTGTGTCTCCTGGATGTGGGAGACCTTTCAAGTGGGCACTGGGAAGGTGGGATGCTCAAATACAGTCCAAGTTCTCCGTGATGTTCATGGGAACAGCCCCCAGGTTCTGAGTGGCAGTGCGCATGAGGTGCTGTACAGGGTCCTTACCCCTCGTGACCCACCCACCAGGGAGCATCCCATTTCCTTTACCAGTCAAGGCATGAGGGTACAGAGTGCTCCTATGCTGCCAGGTCTAGCAGCTGGGTCCAGTGGCCCCAGCTCCAGCAGAGTTGTGCTTCCCCAGCACAGGCCCTAATGTCTGTTGCTCCTGGCCGGGGCGGGGGGGCTTTCTCTGGCAGCAGCTCAGCCTTCCCAGCCCTGGAGAGCTGGGCACAGCTCTGGAGGACACCACCAGTGTCTCCAGGCCCTCTGTAGGCTGCTGTTACACTGGCCCTGCAGGGAGCCCCAGCTGAAACAGAAGCATTCTAAGTACCACACACCTGAGAATGACGTTGCTACACGAAAACCCTTGACAGCCACCTCTCCTGCACACTGAAAGCTTTAAAGCAGTCAGTTCGCCACTCTTCTGACAGGCTTCTCCTGGCTGCCTCTCGACTCAGCTACAACCCTGCCTCGCCCTACAGGCTCCTGCCCCCTTCCACCTAGACTGCTTGAGGACCCCTCCCTCCATGAGCTGATATTGGCTGGACAGGTCTCATCAAAGGCTGCCTATGGGAAACCAGGCCACCCCCATCAGCTCATGGCTAAGCATAAGAGCAGGGCCAATTCTCATTCACCTCTGTGTCCCCACGTGTAACACAGTGCTGGCCACAAAGAGACTCTTGGGAAGTGGTCCTCACACTGATACTCAGGAGAATGTAATTCATGAAATAGAAGTCTGAAAGAATTAATGGATGAACATGGGCCTCCTTACCTTCACATTCCGATGCAGGAAAAAGGGGAGAGTACAAGGCCTTTTCCCACCAGGTCTGCTTTTCTTGACTTCTACTCATCTCTTGCACATCAGTGTTCAATCCAGGAAACTATTTAGATTAAAACCAAATACAGAAGACATTTGAAAACTTTCTGGAAAGAGGAAAAAATTCTAACAGCACCACCCACTATAAACTCAGGATATTGACTGCATTGATTGAGACAGGGTCTCACTTTATAGTTCAGGCTGGCTCTGATATCATTATGTAGCCCAGCCTGGCCTCAAACTAGCGGCGATCCTCCTGCCTCAGCCACATGTGAGGATTATAGGAGTACACCATCACACCTGGCTGGAAGTTATCTTTAAAAGCTCCTATTTGGGGCCAGGTGTTGTGGTGTTCATCTGTAATCCCAGCACTCACAGGCCGAAGCAGGAAGATCATCATGGGTTTGAGGGCAGCTGGGCCACACAGTGACTTCAAGGCCAGTCTGAACTACTAGTGAGATCCTGCCACTAAAGGGGAAAAAAGCACCTATATTGGAAATGAAACTAAAATTTTAACAATAAGAATAACCCAGAATTGTTTCAAGGAAAAGCATAAGAGGAAATATTCTCAAATGAAGAAGAATGTCTAAAAAGAATAGAAGGAAAAATCTCATAGGAAGCATTACCAATCTAAATGCCTTTATAATAAAATTATCTGCTGAGGTGAGAACCAAAAGGAAGCTGAGATTTAAACACACACACACACACACTCACACACACACACACACACACACACGCAGAGCAAACTCAGTAACTCCGATTCAAATAGGATGCAGCCATACAGAAGAGAGGAAGGAAGGACGGCGAGGCGGGGAGGCTCATTCCTCATCGCCCCTGTGGCCACACCTGAGTTGGCTCCATCCTTCACAAGCTGCACTCCCAGGGCCGGGCTGGACCCGCCTGCTGACCTGGCAGTGAGGACCAGGGGTCAGGATCGACAGACAGCAGCTGTTAACCGTGACCCAGCAGTCCCTGGGAGGGGTCAGCTGTGGTTGGCGCCTGTCCTCGGTGTGCAGGTTGGCAGGGTAACCTTCCACACACCTTCTTCTCTGTGCCTAGGAAGCAGCATGCCAGCCAGCTCCCCAGGCCGAGGCCAGCAACACCTTTGTAACAGCCAGGCTGCTGCACTGTGCCTGCGATGACGAGGCCTATAAACTGCTTAGACATGTCATCATGGGCTCACGTTTAAAATCGGGACAATTTTAGTAACTAAGCAGGTCAATCAGTGATCTAATTCAAATGAGCTAACAGGTCAATTCTTGAACAGAATTTTGTTATGCTTTTAGCTATAAATTATGTTAACGGGTTTAAAATTGCTTGGTTCAGTAACATGCTCTTTATCATGTAACTAAGTGGGAAATATACTTCAAATTTTCATTTTCACTTAGCATAACTTTTCAGAAATACTCCCACATTAGGAACTGCAGAACTGTGCTGTCTACCCAGTGCAATCAGTGAACCGTCACTACTTTCTCCTGCACTTAGCCTGACAAGAAGACTGAGTTACTGATGTTAGGTAAGCAGATGTCCAGGCCCAGGGAACCCACAGGGCCAGGTGGAATGCAAATGAGGCTGCTTTCTGCAAGGCCTGGGCTGACCCAGGTGGGAGTTGCATCCGAAGCCCTTCGGAAAGGCCCAGCCTGTCGTGAGATTACTGGGAACTAGTGAGGCTGCCAGGGAGGGTGCCCTGGCCAGAGTCCTCTTTCATCCCAAGGCACGTATGACGAGAGATGACTCTGGAGGCCAAAGTTCCTGTCTTCTTCCCTCCCAGCCTTACTAGTGTGAGTTTAATTATGCTGCTTATCTTTTCATCCTTTCCAGAGACAGTAAAGGGTGAGGACAAGAGAGGGAGAGAGCTCATCTGGAGGGCTGGGCGCGGTTGCCCAAAGTCTGGTGGCATGTACCAAGGTGGGCTCAGATGTTTCCTAAGGGCAGGACACTGTCCTGCTTACCTCATGCTGCTAGGCATAAACACATGCTGTCCAGTGTCTGGGGCCTGAGGAAGCCTCTCTGGGCTGGTCTCCGCTCCCCTCCCTCCTGCCAAGGCCACAGAAGAGAGCTTCCACAGCAGCTGTAGAAGCCATTTCTGCACTCTCCATCCGAGTGTCAACTCCTATAGCACAGACTCGGGCCTTCTCAATATGGGTGCAGCCTGTTATGACATCTTCCTACTCAGCCGTCTCAACTTTTAGGTCGCACAGCAGGAATGACTGCTTCTTCCCTCATCTAATGTGTGCCTGATGTAGTAACTCAACTTCCAGTTTGGTTGTGGTGGAAAAGAATGCAAAAACACACTATCACAGAAAGCAAAAAAGCAGAGAAGTAGAGGAAGAGAACGGGACCACCCAGAGGAGGTGCAAGCTGTCCTCTCCCTCACTCTCAGCTCCAAGCACTTCCCACGGCAGCTCTGCACCCTGCCGCACTCCCAACCCACCACATGCCTTGCCTAGCTCTTCTTACATGGACAGCACTACTGTAACTTCGTATGCTTACTGTCAGCTCCCTGAGGGTGCGGGCAGCTTCACAAATGTGGGGCTGTTCATTCCAAGCACCTAGGACAGCACCTGGTACGGCAATACGCAGCGCATGCATTTGATGAATGGATGAAATGGTTAAAGGAAAAGAGACAAAAGGCCTGACAAGAAATGCTTTAGCCACAGACATCACCCTCAGGACTGCTTCACAAGACAGAAGTCAGGTAAGCAAACAAAAGCTTCAGAGGTGCACATGCTCACTAACATCCTTGTTCCAGTGGAGAGGCAGGTGCTGGAGACCCATTTTGTGTGGGGAACCAGTGCTCCTCTGCTATTCGGTTCCAAAAGGAAAAGGAAACCAACAGCCTTCTCAGAAAGAGGAGACACAGGCACACCAGAGACTGGAGAGGTGCCGAGCTGTCTGCCTCTCCTCTGCTCACCCCGATGTGGAGGACGGGGTGGGGTCCCTCCCTGCAGGATCGGGGCAGGCCTCCCACTCCTCCAAGCCTATGTGGCCTTAGCAGCTGGACAGTGAAACGAATCCACGCAGGTATCCCGTGGGATGTGGTAACAAAGCCTGGTCATGAGTGGGCCATGTGCCACACAGTGTGGGTGACCTCCACAGCACAGTGCCTGTGGGGGGGGGCAAGATGGCCTCCTCTCCCGAGTGAACTGCACAGTCCTTTGGAAACAGGCATTAAGCCTTCTTTCTGCTGCTTTTCTCAGCTTCAAGACGCCTGGCACCAGGTGGGCAACTGAGGCAGTAAGAAGACACTTTCAACTCAGACTTGGGCAACTGACAGGCACCCACAGCACCCCATGTCCTCCGTGCTCCCCCTCACTCGGGCCCACACTGAAAGCAGGTTGGGCTCGTGTGCCCGCACACCACCTCTACGGCACACCCAGGTGTGCTCAGGGGCCTTCCACGCTGCTCTCCCTGGCCTGTGCAAGGCTCCAAGGGCCCCACAGCCTCCTAGGCTCACCTCCTCTGCTCCACTTACCACATTACCTAAAACTGGGCTGGCTCTAAGACCCTGGAAGAAAAGGAACTGGCCGCTTAAATTATGGGGCATCCATATAGTGCAGTGTATGGTCAATTATCATAAAATGCCATTTCACTTAAAAACAAAAACAGGAGGAACTATCTGTGATTATGTATTTGCTTGTCCATGCAAGAAATACCCTTGGAGGGCCCACCAGAGTTCATACTCGCAACGGCTCTCAGGGATGGGGCTCACACCACATACAGCCTTTTTGGATCTGCTCAGTCTTATATGAGTTGACTATTTCAATTAGAAGAGACGGTTTACAAATCGGTCTTCAAGCCTATACTGAACTTGTCAAGGCAAAGGACCAAGTCTTATTCATCAGAGTTCCTATCTCAGTAACAGGCATTCAATAAATGTCTGCTGAGTTGAACACAGCTTTTGGGAAAATCAGGGCTGGGGATGTAGCACAGTGACGCCACACCTGCCTCGCAAGCTCAAGGTCTGAGTTCAATCCCCAGTACCAAAAACAAAACAAAACAAAGAACTTTGGGAAAATCCCAGACACCAGTTCCAGCAGCAATCCTGCTTGCTCTGGAAGGGATGGGGTGCTAGTGTCTTTGAATGGGGATCTGGAAAGAATGGCTTCACTCCAGGAAGGGGAAGGAGTGTCCTCCGAGGAGTTGCAGAGGACAAACAGACAAAGGGACGGAGAGGGCACCGGCTTTAGTTCTGGCCTAGTCCCAAACAGTCCCCTTAGGCTGCTCTCTTCAGTTCTCCAACCTGGCGCCACACCATAGCACTGCTGCTGAGACCTGGGTACCCACAACGCCAGACTCCCAGATACCCCAAAACGTCCTCTGGAAGCTAAGGCCTTCCAGGAAAACCCAAAATTCCGATAACATGTAAATACGTCGACATACTAGAAAGCGAAGGAATATGGTAGTGGTATGGTGCAGGCTCTCGCTTCTTTCCTCTTTTTCTTTCTTCCCAATCTGGAACCAGGTGAAATACAAAGTACATAAAGGAATACTTAAGGAGGAAGGGGGGCAGTAAACAACACATAAAGGCTAACAACATTATAGGTTTTGCTTACAGTGCAGGCTTCAGTGTTTCAAAGGGACTAAGTACATCCCTCTATATGGGTGCCCAGGCACACTGACCACAGCAGTGACTCTCGAGATACCACCTACACCACGGGCAAGCAGCTGCACACGTAGGCACTGAGTAAGGCATGGACCATAGCCACAAGGAGCACCACATGACACACATACTCTGAACACACGGAAAATGCAATCGAAAAGAGGTATCAAGCAGAGAAAAACAGAGAGAATGAAGGAGTTAATTCTGATGGGGGTCAGGGTCAAGTAGGGAGAGAGGAGGTGTCAGTAAAGGAGGTGGCGGGTGGAAGCCTTGTGGTGCGGGTGGACTCAGCACACAGGGAGGCAGGTGGGAAGCAGTGCTCACTGCTGCACCCCGGGGGCATCACTTCCAGACTCTGCCAACTCTGCTCAGCAAGCTGCTACTAGAGAAAGGACAGGGACTGCTTCGGCAGATAATGCCGAAAAGTGGGTAGACTGTGAGGCTTTTTTAGAAACAGGATATTGCCTCAAGTGCTGCTGGTGTTAGTTCTGATACAATCAATTTAACCCAAGACCCCTTCTTAGGAACACAACTGAGGGATACTATGGTTTCATTAACAAAACTGTCGACACCACTCTGACTTAATGAACCCAACACAGATTCCAGAGCCCTCCGAATCTACTTTGTATAAAGCAAGATACATCTACTTGGGTTCTGCAGAAAACACTGCTAACATCTGAACCGTGGGCTCATTTTCACATACACCACGATGTACTTAAAAAATGCTGACCTGATGTAATTAACTTTACAGGAAAACACAAGGTTTAACAAAACTGATCAACATCAAAGAAACAGTTGGACAGGCTGGCTCTCTAAAGAGCTTTAATTAGCAGCCACAACAATGCTATTCTTGAAATAAAAGTCTGATCAAATCCTTTGTCAAATACTGACACACACGGAAACATACCTGTTCCAGCTGTCCCGAAGAAACTGAAGTATCTTCATAAGTAGGGAACTGACAACCTGCTTTGCAACTGCAAAAATTATTAATTTCTTCCTCACATTGTGCCATTATTTTACAATTTGCTTCCGAGCTTTCTATATCTATTTCCAGAGATTCACTCATGCTACATTCCAGACACGGATTCTGCTTTCCGACTGGCAGGATCCCAGTCGATTCCTCCTGGGAATCTAGTGATGTCTGAGCACTCTTTTCCATTCCAGACTTTTTTAATCTGGGAAGAAATCTGCCAGACTCAAGCTCTGATTTTCCATAGTAATGTCCTTCTTTCTCTGCATCTTCTTCCAGAGGTTTGAGATCTGCCTGCGGATCTTCAAATACATCCGCTTGAGGAGGAATAGGAACACTGGCTTCATCTTTCTCAGACTCAAACTCTGACTCGCTTCCTCCTCCTGGGGACAGTTCTGATGCAGAGATCGGGCGGAAGTGAGTCCTGGGAGAGATCCGGATGGCCCTGTACTGCGTCCTATCGACGCCACATATCCGAGGGTGAAATACTTCACTGTCGGAATCAGAGCAGAGGATTGATTTGGGTTTAAAAGTGGGGTTGAAAGATGCAATCCCTTCAGGTTCAAATGAACATTCTACATGAAGGACTTGTGAAAATGGATTACTTAGGTCAAAGGAGGAGAATGAGTATTCAAGTCCAGGATCTTCAACTTGAAAGTTACCACAAGCTCCTAGTAAGTCTTCATGGAAGATAAAAGAAAATCCCTTATTTAACCCATTTTCGCCACTCTTCGGCTGGTCATTCTGTTCAAATGACATGAAGGGTTTCCATAACTGCCTGTGACCAGGAGCAAAGCTGTTTCCTGGGGTCATAAAGACGTCTGTCCCGGCTATGGTCACAACATCGGAAGCTGCACATTGCAGCAAGCTTCCTTTTGTGTGGCCTGGCGGCACAACTGCCCATTCCCCATCGCTACTGAAGGTTTTGAGTTCTCCATAGACTCCCCCGAGAATGAATGCATTCTCCTTATCTTGGGCCACAGCCCAAGGTTTTGAGGGTGTGGTGTAATCACCACCATCCACCTTGGAGAGCTCGCTGGATACAAAGGCTCTCTTCTCCAGGTTTTCTTTCTGTCCTTCCCAAAGGCGATACTCAGACCTCTGCACTGCCCTGCTGGGCTCCTGAAGGGTCTCCATTTTAGCTTCAGCATCTAAACAGCAGCAGTAGTTATTTACATCTACTGAAAACAACTCATCGTCAATTCTTTCTATTTCTACTGTAGCCACAGGATTTCTGTCTGCCATCTTTGTCCAAATGTCTTTAATAACCCCTGAGCTGTAGCCATCTCCATGTGGACTGCTTTCACTACATACATGTGAAGTTTCAAAGTTTTTGTTTTCTGTTTTTTGTTCTAGCTGAATACCACAGACAGACTCTAGTTTGGATCTTTTTTTGAAAACTAAAGTTGGAATTTCTCCTAAAGTTCTACTGTTTTGCTGGCAAGTTTCATCTTGCAAAAAATCTAGAAGTTCTTCATCTACATAATTTGACGAGACTCTAGGAACTACATAATTAATATCATCTGCATTAAACTGAGTGGATTCTTCAAACTGAATGTTCAATGTCTCATTGTCAGAACGTGTTTCTTCTGAATGGGACCACGGGCTACAAGTTCTGGTTGAAAGATTAGAACAGTGTTCATTTTCTTCAAAGGCACTATTTTTGGTCCATATTAGCAATCTAGATTGTGTTTTCCCAAGCATATTAGCACTAGAATCTGTATTTTCATTTTCCAAGTTGAGTGTTTCAAAAGAAAACGGTAAAACAGAATTACTGCATTGCACTTCAAACACTGAAAAACAAGAGTTTACACCAGATCCTTCATTAATATCTGAAAAGAGCTCTTGATTGCCAGCAAGCAAGTGTGAATTGAGCATTGTGCTGTCCAAGATCGGAGAGAGTCTAACTGGAGAGTCTCCTCCAAAGCTCTCCCCATCAGCATCACCAGAGCTGGATGAACAGCACTCCCAAAACTGAGCCAGATTGCCAAGGTCTTGCAGGAACAAGCCCTCAGCACCCACAGAGCTGGTAGAATCTGTCCATATTGCACGTTCCCCTTGCAACTCCATACCATCTAACACTATGCAACATTCTGCCTCAAAATCTGCATTCTCTTTGCTTTTTTGTCGAATCATATTCAAGATCCGACTTTCTCCTTGCATTGTTTCTGAGGCACCAGGATCCAACATGGATTGATCAATATCCACTTCATAGAAGTGTGTTAATTCTGACAGATGAATATCATCTAGGTATTTGTTGTCCTCTGGCAGAGAACCTAATGAGGTCCCAGTGAGGTCAATATCCTCATTTATAACTGCAGGCATTTCTACAAAATGACCATCAATGAAAGTACCTGCTGCGAGGTATGTTTTGTGAGTATTATTGTTGCTGATACGAAGACCATGCACTGACTCAGACAAGTCTTCCACTGCCTCTGGTGTCAGAGCACTTGTTTCTTGTCTGTTTCGGTATGTGGTTTCTAGTTTACTCTTTCTGCTCAAAGGAACAAAATACTCAGCAATGGGTTCGGTGTACCACAACGGCTCCTCTTTATATTCTCTGTTGTTTCTGCTCTCTGTGTACAGCTCTTTCCCTCCAGTGCTCCCAGGATCTTTTCTCCCTGCCTCCTTCACTGGTCGCTTACCCCGCTTGCACAGCTGCCTGATGGACCCACTGCTGCTGCTGCTGCCGCCACCGCCCACATGCATGCTTCTCTCTGCCTTCTCCCCGTGCTTCAGGGACAGCCTGCTTTGCCCATTCCGCCCTTTCCTGTTTCGAATGTCTCGCGCCTTGTGTCTCACTTTAACGTACTTCATGGATGCTTTGATTTCTCCCTGATTACCACTTGAACTTGAGCCTCCTTCACTAGAGCCAGAAGACCAGGAGCGAGGGCGCATCTTCCCTTCCAACTTGTGTCGGATCTGCTTTTTGTACAAGGCAGGTTTTTCCTCCCCAGCGCCATTACTCAGTTTATTCTCCTTCTCATGCCTGCTTCTGCTCTGGGCTTTCTCGTGCACAATGGTGGGCCCTTCGGTGCTTCTTTCCTTGATGACCTCACTCTCACTGTTGCAGTCCTTGGGAGAGGACGTATCTGTGCTCACTGGGGGGGCTGTGGATGACGAAGAGGAGCTGGAGTAAGAACAGGCCTTGGACTTGGACTTGTTCCACACGGTCATGATTTCTTGCAGGCAAACTGGTTTCTCAGAAAGTGGTGGAAATGCTTCATAGTACCTGAAAAGCAGAGGAGTGTTCAAAACTGAAATGCATTTCACACAGTAAAACAACACAACAAACCAGAGAAGTGGATATTTAACTCTGAGTCAACATTCACATCATCTATGAGTTAACTTTAAAATAGTAATACAGTAAAGTATGCTGTACATTAAATTAATCCTGTGCATCAGCACCTTTCTGCTTAGCACTATGATAAGCACTTTATGAACATTATGAAAATATGTAAGATGACAATTGTATCTTCAAAGCTTAAATTTTAATTAAGAAGCAGAAATGACAAATACAATGTAGTTTTTGAAAGAACACAGTCTTTTCAGTATGAAATGTTCAAATGCGAGCCTTGGTTACTTACTACGCTTTTGACTTTAGTTCATTGTTTAACGTTTTGGTCCTAATTCCTCAGCTGGGAAAGATGAGTATATGACTTACCTCAGAGTTCTGAGCACTGGAAATCTACGCAACTGAAAAGCTGGATGGATAGCTAAAGAGTCGAGGGGATGAGCTCTGAAGTCACACTCCTAGAATCCTTAAGATGTGATTCTAGCTCTGCCCTCTGCTTAGCTGGGTGACTTTAGAACTGTTCCTTCATCTCTCTGGGCTCAGACTTCTCAGCCACAAAGCAGCAGGAGAGAGCACCCATCTAATAGCACTAGGGAGTTGGTGTCAGCAGGAAAGGAATTATATGAAGTGAATCAGAAAAGCACTTGCTTACAGGACTGTGCTGATTCGTTACTCTACCTCAGGATGCTAGCACAGGGCCTGGAATCTCAGTAAGCCCTTGGGAGTGGTAGGGGCGATCTCACGTGAGTGCTCAAGAGAGGATGCTGGTAGGGCCTAGAGCAACCAGAAGAAAGTGGACCGTAGCAGAGCCTTGCAGTCCCATGGGGCAGAATTCAGGGAATACAGACTGTGAGGCTTGAGGCCTGGCAACACACACTGGGTGTGCTCCTGTGCATAAGCCTAACTGGACAGAAGTTCCTGGAAATGCAGAGAAAGAAACAGCGGGAGGCTGGCTGTGCAAGGCTCTGACCTGCTAGGAAACCAGTAGCCACTGAAGATCTGAGAGCAGAACAGACTGCCAAAAGCAGAGGCAAAGTTCTGTGGGCTACTGAGAGCTGCTGTGGTGATAATACTTGAGGTCACACAGGAAATGGCAAAGGCCATGCTTTCAGGTGGCCTGAAATTGACTCTCCTTCTCAGTCTGTATGAGAGCTATCTACTAAAAATACAGTATGAGATTCACCTGTAATTTAAACATTGTAGCAATGACATTAAACGTGTAGGAAGAAATGGTAAAATTAATTCCAATAGTATATTTTTTTAATCAAATAAACTGATATTATTTCAACATGTCATCAGTACTAAACAATAATGGAATACGTGGCACTTTTCTGCTAAGGTTCTGTAATCTGATGAGAATTTTATACCCGAAGGACATCTTACCTTGAACTAGCCATGTGTCAAGTACAAAATAGTCTGCCATGGCTTGTGGTGATAGATGGCACAGGGCTATACAAAGCATCTAAACACAATTTTTTCCTTCGGTTTTAGAGATTCAGAAGATTAAAAGAAAATATATCACAAGGAAATCTGCTAAAAATGTAGAGTATTTTAACACATCATTTACAAAGAAGGAACTAAAGGTACAGGAAACAGGTTTGATTAGATCAAGGATTTGTTTATGCTCCCTTTGCAAAAAGCAGTCAGAAATGTTTTCTTGCTCATAAACAAGGGTAATCACAATGTCTCAAAGGATGTAAACAATGATTGTCCTCATGTCATTCATTTCACCAACACTTCTTGAACATGTGTGGTAAGGACAGAACCATCTTCTTCAACTCTGAATTCTCAGGGTCAAGCATATGACAACTGTTCAATAAATATTTCTTAAATTACAAAGTATGGAACTAAGTAAAAGATGATAAAATGGAAACCACGTAGCAGTTACGAGTCTGATCTTAACCAATGCACAGTATGAATACAATCTTACATTTCCACTTGATCCTTCGTTGTGGGGGATAATTCTACTTCTGGAGATGGAGACTCCTCCAACTTTTTGTGAATTTTCTCTTCTGTTAGGAAAGAAAAATTCAGAAAGATTTATCATGCCTAGTTAAATCCTCACTTTAAAAAAAGTGTCTCAAGTAATTTTAACCAGAAATGAAATAGGATTTAATATCTCCAAAAGGAAACTCTACTATTACAGTTTGTCTTTTGAATAAACATCTACCTCTTCAGTGTGCTAGCAGTGACTCTGGCTACACATCAGCACCAGGCCCAGAGGTGAGCACACTCTCCCTTCCAGCACTGAGCTCTGGAGCACTTATGTCCCTGTGTGCTCACTCATTAGTCCGGACCAGCAGGGAAACATCTGTTTAGATCCCAAAAATATTTTCTCACAGAATTATGACTCACAGACTTTGTATTGCTCATTTTGACTAATACTAATCAGTAAGGAAAATTTATTTCTAACTACTACTTCACACGTAGGTAAGAAAGGGCTAAGTTTCAACTCAAATACAAAGAGCTAAACTTATACCTTAGCTCACAATACTGCTTTCAGTTACAAACAAACAGTGCCCTTAATAGGAGGTTCAGAAAAAAAAAAAAAAAAAAAAAAAAAAAGAGGCTCAAGGTTCTGTGCACAGCACAATGATGATCACGAGGGCAACGAAACGAGTCCTTGCCTTCAAATGTAAGTCTCTTTCTTGGGCCTTGCTGAACAATAAGGAAAAGGAGTTGCAAGGGTTCACAAATCAAAATGACTTAATAAGCTTGTTGAGTATGCCCATCCAAAAAAATTCAAGTCAGAACAAAAGATCCTTCCACACCTGAAATAATCAGTAATCAGTGTCACTACTTCTGGAGGCAGTAATATCAACAGGCAGATCATGGGGACAAGTATCGTGAGTGCGGAGGTTCAAGTTGAAGACCAAAGGAAAAAAATAAACAGAAACAAAACACTCCCCACCTCCCATTTTCTGTTTCTCAGGGTGCCCAGACACGAAGACCCTCTTCTCTTCTGGGAGCAGGGCTAAGTGGCTGCAAAGGGCTACACAAACTACTAGCACAGCTAACGACGGAATGGGCACTGGCTTCATGACACACACTGAGCGAAAGACTTCTGAGCAGTTCTGTCTGCTTCAAGCCACAGCAGGGGCTACGCTCTCGCCACAGCCTCTGCACACAAGGAAGAGACACTCACCTTGCTCGCTCTGCAGGTCTTTCAGTCTGCAGCAGAGCTCCTCCACTAAGGTCTCAATTCCAGAGCTCTGGCAATGGAAAGAGAAGACTGTTAGCTCAGCTCCAGGTAGAGAGATGAAAGCATTCATACACTTCTGTGTAATATAGTTACCCCTCTGTGTTCCTGAAGAAACACATTATCAATACTTAGCCATCAGAGTTTAAAAATCTGTCAGCAACAAAAACAGTACTGAATGCCGGGCGTGGTAGCACACACCTGTAATCCCAGCACCCGGGAGGCTGAGACAGGAGGATCGCTGTGAGTTCAAGGCCAGCCTGGGCTACATAGTGAGTTCCATCCAGGTCAGTCTCAACTACATAGTGAGACCCTATCTCAAAAATACCAAAAAAACAGTACCGAGTATCTATTTGAGCATGGTCTATACACATTTAACACAAAGACAAATCACAAAACAACTCATCTTGGTCTTTTAGGAGTTCACAGTCTACAGAAAACAAGGTGAGTCTCTTCTTTTTAAAAGTGAACTCTCACGACTACAACAAAAAGAGCAATACAGAAAAGAAGTCAGTGTTGGGGCAAGTGTGAAAGCTCTGCTTCTCTTTAAAGGTCAGTCAGAGCGGGGTGTAAGCCTCTATACAGAACTGGGGCATGTTCTGGAAGGGTGTTTGTAAGAATCTGGAATTGGGAGGATAAAAATAAGAGTCCAGCCTCTAAAGAAAATTAATGTTGAAAACAGGCACAAGCAAGGGCCCCGGATTTAGCTCAGTGGTTCCTCTGCCTGCCTTGCAAGTGCAAGGACCCAAGTTCGATCCCCAGTACCAGAAAAGAAAAGAGAAGAGGCACAAGTAAATAATCTTTTACTATGGAGACTTTTTAAACTTTTCATAGTCTTGATTTCTTACAAGAAAACTCTTACAGAAGACAAAAAAGGTGAGTGTATTTCTTTTTTTGTTTGTTTGTTTTTGGTACCAGGGATTGGACTCAGGACCTTGCACTTGGAAGGCAGGTGGCAGAACCACTAAGCTAAATCCCCGGCCCAGGTGAGTGTATTTCTTATAACTTGAGACTTATTCAGAGGCCAAAATCCTATTTAAATTGGATTCAAGTCCCTTTCGGTGGGCGCAACCAAACCGACACACAGGACAGAGCATGCAGTGCCCTTACCAGGCCTCAAAAGACTAAAAATAGAACTTTACCCCACTCACTCAACTCAAAATGACTCAGCACAAGTACTACAGATTCCTGAACAAGAAACCCCTCAGTTACACAGTCTGAGCAGCAAGACATAGATTACAATGAAAGCAACTAACTGTGAACATCCACAACTGCATTCTATACTCATCATGCCACAGCTTCTACCTAACAGGGAGACAGGAAAATGTGCTGTCCCTTTCTTTACAAACACTCTCAGAAGCTGTAGCAGATGTTAGTCTGATAGCTCGGTGGATCCACAGTCCCTTCGGAGAGGGTCTGCTTACCATAATGCTCGGGTGCGATGAGGACGCAATTATATTCCACCTCCCCGGTCCACGCGAAACTGACACCGGGTCAGCTGACCGGCTGGCCGCACACTGCTCTGCACAGCAAGCCTGTGTTGCTGTGCCTGTGACCCCAGAGCTGTCTCCAGTGCAGGACATGGGGCAGGACCTCCAGGGACTGACTGCTAAGCAAACTCCTTCCTGTACTCGAAGTGGGCTGCACAGAGCCATTCCAACCTAGTAAAAGGGACTTTCAGTGCTCTGACTCAGAAACTATACATACAGATGTATGAGAATAATTTATATTCTCTATATTTACATGTATTTCTTCTCATATATAAACATATAAATATGTGTCTTCTCATATATAAAGAGCCAAGGAAATAAAGAGCTTACTTCTCACTCTGTGTGCTTTATGACCAGGTTTATGACTCAAAAGTCTTATGACCAGGCTTTTGTTCTTTCCTTAACTATTTGTAGCACCCTACTTACATTTGAAAAACAATCATAAGGCCCCAGGGTTACCATAATAGCAAACCCACAAGCTCAAAGGGATGTCGGAAGCTGCCACTGTTCCCTGTCATGTCCTGGCTCGTATTCTAAAGAGCTAATTTCGAACCGTTAATGGGAAATTTTATTCACTTTCCCAGTTGTGATATAACCTATTAGAGAATTTTTTGTTTTGTTTTTGGTACTGGGCATCCAACTAGGGTCCTTGTGCTTGTGAGGCAGGCAGCAGAACCACTGAGCTAAATCCCCAGCCCTAGAGAATTTTAATGCTATTTCAGTAGGCTAACACATTCAAGGAGCATTCAAGAATACTCTGAGAGCCTACCTCATCTTAAACAACAAAGATTATGTAGTATTGGTATTTTAGTAACAACCCTACGGGACCAGGCTGGGCTAGACTCAGTGCTAGACCCACTGTGACTGAATTTGGCCTTGCTTCTCATGTGGTAAACACCCCGCCACCTGCCCCAAGTGCCCAGGAAGCACACTGCCAACCAGAGCGTACCCTAAAGTTCAGGTTACAGCGCTCCACACCTGCAACACGGTCAGCCATGCACGAGGACCAGGGTGCGCGGAGACTGGCTTTCAGAAGCCTGGCCGGCCAGACACTGGTCTATCAGGAACTCATTCACCAAGTGGACGGCAGTAACCGCACCCCATGCATAGGCTGGGTGCGGGGAGAGCAAGGCCTGCCCTCCTGGAGTTCTGGGAACAGGGCCACAGGGAATGGGTGTGGGTCTGGAATTCTCACCCTGCTGTGTGCCCCTCCCTCTGACCAAAACCACCACGAGCTCCTTCTTGAGTCACCTGGGTTAGCACACATGTCATGACCCTTCTGATCCCTTGGCCACTTATGTGTTGGAGTCATCTCTAGATTTCATATATCTTTCATTTTCAATTTTGGATTCCTCCCTTCAAAAGTGCCTTTGATTTCTGAGGCTTGATTTGGGCAGTGGGGGCGGGGGTGGTGGTGGTGTGTGTGTGTGTGTGTGTGTGCACGTGTGCATGCGTGCCTGGCATTGAACTCAGGACCTTGCGCTTACCAGGCAGGCTTGGTGCCACTGAGCTACATCCCTGGCCCTGATTTCTGTGACCTGAGTTTGAGGTGAGAGGATAAGACAGTTACCTGAGTACAGCCATTGAAGCCCCTCCATCCTGCCCGGACGCCCTGGCCCACTCGTCTCTGAGCAGCACTGGGTCCCTGAAGCTGTGCCACTCTGCCCCCAACCAGCAGGCCAAAGAGTTTCGAGCTGGTGAGACAGAGCCCGGGACCTCTTATTTTTCTAGATTCTTACTTGTTCCCTGAAAAATGCCTAAGGTTTTCCATCCCATGCCATTCTCAGAGATTCTCTGTTTGCCCCATGCTTCCCATTCTATTCAATACCTGGCCCTAACTATCAGCATGAGGGTGGAGGACCGGCCTGGCTCCAACACATCACCTGTCCTCCCCACATCCAAAGGCTCCTGTTGTGGCCCTCATCACCCTTCACAGGGCACTCACATTCCTTCCATGCCACCCTGTGACCCCACCTAGTCCTCCACTAAGTGGCACCTACAGTGCAACCAGAGATCTGGGTCTGAGTGAGCTACACACCCGGCCCCTGTCATGCCTCAGTTTCCACATCTGGAAGATGGTGCCGATAACTGGATATGTTCTCAATAGCTGCACATACTGCTTCTGCTCTGCTGTCTCTACTCTTTTCTCGCCTGTTTACTGTTGCTCTATCTTTCTGTCCTGTCCTACTTCCCAAAGGACCTCTCCCACCC
>NW_022900947.1:3355451-3362754 GCF_012274545.1 Fukomys damarensis
GCTCGCCTGTCCTGTGCTCTATCTTTCTGTCCTGTCCTACTTCCCAAAGGACCTCTCCCACCCACCCACCCACCCCCATACCGGATCAAACTCAGGACCTTGCACTTGCAAGGCAGGCAATAGTGCCCCTAAGCTAAATCCCCAGCCCAGGATCTTTTTCAGTCATACTCTCCTAACCTTCAACTGTGTTTTCCACATCTATTACCATGTTTAGAATTTTCAACAGATCATCTTCTCCTTCCTCTTCACAGCAAACTCTTTCTTAGAAATGCTCCATTCTCCTACTGCCAGAACAGAAACCTGAGTGTCAGTGTCTAGCAATCGAGCAGCAGAAAGAGATAGGGAGGGAGTTGTCATCAATTTGAGGACTTTCCTTCAGTCCCCAGTTTTCATTATGCCCATCTCACGTTTCCCCACAAGGACACCTGGTGGCCCAAAGCCCAGAACCTGGGTCTCCAATCTCTCCTCAAAGACTATTCCCCTCTGGCACTGGGCCTTGGCTGGGCCCCTGCCACAGGCACCGGGCTTCCCCACCACACATCAGCAGGCAGGGTCGAGGCCCTCTGGAAAAGCGAGTCCCCAGTTCCCACATAGAGCAAGGGCACAGCTCCCAGCTAGGCCTGCAGAAATGCTGCTGCTGTGAGGAGAGCCCTACTGCAGCTGCACAGACCCCCACCGGAAGGCAGAACCACGCCCCACTGGGCCTCTCCATGGAGGAGCTACAGTGGCTTCCTCATTACCCCTGAAAACAGTGTTCTTTTTTTATTTTTTTGGTACTGGGGATAGAATTTGGGCCCTTGCGCTTGTGAGGCAGGTAGCAGAACCACCAAGCTAAATCCCCAGCCACAAAGTATTCTTTTTAGTCTTCAATTCTTACACAGTGGCTTCAAGTGGAGTCAAAAGATGAGAAGGAGGAAACCTACCTAGGGATGGAAGGGATGGCTACTGGTGATGATAAATACACGGAGGAGCAAAGGATCAATTCTACACATCAGTGATTAGCTTCTTGGGCCCTTGTAAAATCTAGAGCTGGGCTAATACTAATGGTAAGCCAGTAACCCAAAAGCAGTGAGTGAGTGGCCGAGAAAACAGACCAGGAACCACAATTGGTATCCTCAGATGCCAGGAAAGTACCGCCAAGTTTTAAAACCCCAAACCCCAGCCGAACCGTTCTTCTGCCAAGGCCCTGAACATGGGAGAAAAGACAAAACCTGGCCTGCCTCCAGCTCTTGTGTACATTGCTCTGAGACAATGACATGGAGGAGGCGAGAAGCAACCAGCTGGTAAGTGCCACGTGCGCAGGAAGGTGAGGGCCAGGGTACAGAGGAGGCACTCCTCGAAAGACAGAAACAGGGACACCGCCTGTTACGCATTATGAGAAAATAACACCATCAGACTTAGAAAAAGGAAACGCCACTTCCCGTGTGTCTGCAGGGTGAGGCAGCGTGGACAGTGTGGTCTACATGAGCCTGGGTGGGCCAATCCACTGACTAGTCACCCTCAGGAGACTCCTCTGGCTTGAACGTAGGCCTCCTGTTTCCCCTTTCATCCTAGCACCATCCATGAGGCAGGACCCTCTCTTTACCCCCCGTAGACAAGCCGCTGTGTCTTACTTTCAAGTGGGGACAGCCGTTTCCACTCCACTCGGACACCCTATTCCTCCAGAGTGAGCTTAACTGCCTGCTGGGCCTGGAGGCGTGGAAGGCTCTGGACCAATGTGTGGACACGTCCTTCACACCTCACTCATCAATTAACAAGAAGCACAGGTCTTCCAAACAGAACTTAGAACAGTTCTTTTTTTATTTTATAAAAAATTTAAATTTCATGACAAAATAAGATATTAGCAGTACACTGGGCTCTTCAAAGTACTTATGCAGAGTATAAGACATAGACAAAGATTCTCTCTCTGTCACTCTCTCTCTCTTTTTTTTTTTTTTTGGTTTTTTTGAGACAGGGTCTCACTGTGTAGTTGAGACTGACCTGGAACTCACTATGTAGCCCAGGCTAGTCTCAAACTCACAGCGATCCTCCTGCCTTAGCCTCCCGAGTGCTGGGATTATAGGTGTGTACTATCACGCCTGGCACAAAGATTCTCTCTTGAAGAAACAAACATATAATATCAAAAAGCTTTCTTTTCAATAAATAGAACAGGTCTTCTTGTTTTCTTTGAGACAGGATTTTGCTGTACATTTTAGGCTGGCCTTGAGCTGGTGGGAACCCTCCTGTCCCAGCCTCCCACCATGCCTGACTTTAACATAGATACTTTTTTTTTTTTTTGGTACTGGTGACTGAACTCAGGACCTTGCACTTGTGAGGCAGTGGCAGAACACTGAGCTAAATCCCTGGACCAACACAGATACTTTCTTTGGCGGGGTACTGGGGATTGAACTCAGGTCCTTGTGCTTGCGAGACAGGTGGTGGAACCACTGAGCTAAATCCCCAGCCCAGCATAGATACATTTTTAAAAGAAGCTGCAAGACACAGGATCAGTATGGCACCATTTAAAGTTTTAGAACATGTCAGATCATGCTACATATTTGTACCTTTGAGCAGTGTTTGCTTAAAGTACAAAAAGAAGCATGGGAAAGACCCCAAATCAGGTGAGCAGGCACCTCTCGGAGGATGGAGTGGGTAGCCGTCCTGTGAGCCCACCTGTGTCCTCAGAGAGGACCCGGAGACCAGCTGTTCTCCAGCCAGAGCCGTCTGCTACCCCGTCCCTCCCCTCCCTCCCACCCCAGAGCCCTCTGCTCTCCAACCTCTGACGTGTACGGCAGCCTCTCACACTTGCTTCCCTTCTCACACTCTCAACTCTCCACTCCTGAAAGACGGGGAGGGATGTTTCCCACAGAAACCTCATGTCCACCACTGCTAAAGTGAGCAAGAGACCAGGCAAGAGGAGCAAGAGGAGCCACCTCTGCCCACCCTGTGGGGCCCTGCCGCCTCTCACCCGTGTTTGTACTCACCCTCCCAGGCGTGCTCCTCCTCTCCACTCCAGGAGAAGCCCATGCTGGAGGCTGCTCAGGACACAAACCTCCACCGCACTCTGTGTCCTGCCTTAGCCCTGCCTGCGTCCCAGCCTGTCAGCTCTGCCCCGGCGACCCGGTGCTCACTCCGGCCACTGCAGCGGCTTCTTGCTTTCTTGGGGTTTGTCCTCTGCAGCCCAGCTAGTCTTTCTCCACACAGCAACCCCGTGCTGCAGGTAGCACTGGAAGCCACCCCTCCGATCTCCCCACAGAGGAAAGCCTTAGGGCTCTTTGGGTGCTCAGGGCCCATCTCTGCCCCCAAGAGACAAGGCCAGGCTCCCCAAGGCCAGGCTGGCTGGAGCAGCCCAGCTCTGTGACCACTGGCTGCTTCTGAGGGCCTGGCTGGGGAGTGCAGGGAGTGTCACCTCTCACAGGGTCCCCTCCCTCAGCTCAAGGGTCCAACAGATGTTGCTTGGCATTGTTCTGATGCTCTTATTACCTAGAGTTAAGTTAACTGTCGGCACATCAAGACAATATATACGGCCATATAGGCCGTGAAGCAAACTTGGCTGAGATGTTCTGCACGGCTTACTCTGGATACAAGTCTGGACAGCACACAACTGCATGTACTAAGATGCACTTCTACCAGCGAAAGAATTCTACTCAGTGGAGATGGTGGCATGCAGCTATAACGCCTGCTACCAGGGAGGCTGATGCAGAAGCATCAAGGTCAGCCTGGGCAACAAATCATAACCACAGATGCTTTTAGAGGAACAGCCCACATTCAACTGCAATAATGACACCACACGAGTGAGTGTAGGAGAAAGAATTCATCTCACGGGGCAGGATCACCACCCCTGAACCTCCCTGTGCCGAGTCTCACACCACCTGTAGTGCTGACCTCTGCTTTTGCCCTTAGCACTTCTGTCTCCCAGACACACACTCGATCACCTGTGGGTTCTCCCTGTGACAAAGGAGGTGTGAAGAGCACGCTGTGCGAAGCTCATGGGCACCTGGCCGGGGTGGGAAAGCACAGCACAATGCCATGGGTGTTACCAATCCCAATACATACTCAGGAGACACGCGACATACTCACAGGCAAGCACTCACTGTGGCAACAAAATAATAAAATAGACTTTTGCATTGTGATTTCCTATGTAGGTCCTCTTTGACCCCCTCTTTCCAAATAAGCCAACAGATTCTAAAAGGAAGACCTACACGTCATGAGTTACCACATCCATTCTTTGTGCTACTATAAATATAATTAAAAAGAGTTTTGTTGGATGTAGTGACACATCTCTATAATCGCAGCATTCAGGAGGCTGAGAAAGAAGGATCGCTGTGAGTTCAAGGTCAACCTGAGAGACATAGCAAGTTCATGGCTGGCCTGAACTACAAAGCAAGTCCCTGTCTCAGAAAAAACAGGGTAAAAAGGTTGTCAGTTCTTTCATTGCATCCCTAAAGTTACTGTACAGGTCTGCAAACTGAAGTCCAGAGCACAGCAGGTGCCTGTGGAGCGGGCTTCGGACTCCTCACTGACTCAATGAACACCTACATACACCTGGCACATTCACTTCCTCAGTCAATGTGGATGTGGTAGGACTGGGAAAAGGCAGAGATGATTCTTTTATAAAATGAGAAGGAAAGAGCCTGGCATGGTGGCGCACGCTTGTAACCCCAGCACTCGGGAAGCTGAGGCAGGAGGATCGCTAAGAGTTTGAGACCAGCCTGGGCTACATAGTGAGTTCCAGTTCGAGGTCAGTCTCAACTACATAGTGAGTCTCTGTCTCACTATGTTTTTAATTGAGGTTGAAATAAAAGTCCTCCTGTGCCAGCCAGGCAAAGGAAAGTGTTTTCTAAAGTGAAGTGCTAAGGACTCAAAGACCTCTGCTAACTGCTTTCCTGCTGCTGGGCTCTCAGCACATGGCAGGCTCAGCTGGCACGCTGCACAAGCACAGTGAACAGGCTGTGGGAGCAGAAGTGCATAACCGCTGTGCTAGGGCTCTGATCCTCTTCCTCCTCCTAACTCTTCCTCCAGGGAGGCTGCAGTTGCTCTTGTGCTCAGCTAACCATGAATCCAAGACCACAGTCCCTGCTCAGCAATTTTGGTCGAAAAAGAAACAAGATCCTTCCCCAGAATGAAGCTGTTCTACTTATATTTTCCTTCCAACCATGACTCAGCAGCTTCTTCTTTGGACTTTCATCAAAGAACTCCCTGCACTAACCTCTCACTTACTGAGACCATTTAGACTCTGCATTGCTTTCCAAACTCCTAGTTACTTTACCAACCTACTCCTTCAGTGTCAGGAGGACACCTTTGGGTTACTGCCAGCCCCACCATTCTCTGCGGCCCCTTGCACCATTTATCCAATCAGAGGCTGACACCTGGCCCACGCAGTACCAACATAATTCTCTGGTCAAATGGGTGTGGTTATGGAGGTCAGTGGTCAGGCTGGGCTGTGGCTGGCTGGCCATGCTTCCCCATGCAGATGCTAAAACAGCCAGAACACAGGATAGGGAGTCACTCAGAAGCAGACAGGAGCAAATGAGACGGATCATTAGAGAAAATGACTCCCAGTTCAGGACCCTCCCACGGCCACAACACTTCCAGCCTTTGGTTCCAGTGCAACAGCCCCAATTTCTGTATGTCTGGCTTGTTTCTTCTTGAAGGAGGGTAATCACGTTCCTACTCGTGCTAATGAGCCATTACCTAACTGTCCCAAAAGCAGTTAACTTCCAATTTCCTATCTGACACTGTATGAGGCAGCAGGTTTGGGCAATTTTACATTAAAAACCAAAGGATGGAGCCCGATGTGGTGGTGCATACCTATAATCCCAGCACTCGGGAGGCTGAGGCAGGAGGATTGCTGTGAGTTCAAGACCAGCCTGAGCTATATATTGTGAGTTCCAGGTCAGTCTCAACTACATAGTGAGACCCTGTCTCAAAAAACAAACAAACAAACAAACAAAAACCAAAGGATGGAGGAAAGACAGCTGAGAGGAAAAGGATTTGCTGAAAGAGGAAGCTCTTCAAAAAGGGTGTGTTGGCACAGTCCTGTAATCTCACCACTCCTGACAGGCTGGGGCAGAATCCCAAATTCAAACCCAGCCAGGGCAACTGAGGCCACTTAGCAACACACTGTCTCAGATTTTTAAAAAATGAAAAAGGGGAGCACAGGGCCACCATGTTGCCACAGGAGAGTAACGATGACACTGAAGACGTTTCACTGATACAGAAGAGACAGCTCGTAGACCAAAAAGATCCACAATCAGACACCCAGTGGCATCATTTTCCCATTTGTTCTTTTTTGTTTGTTTTTTTGAGACAGGGTCTCACTATGTAGTTGAGAGTGACCTGGAACTCACATGTAGCCCAGGCTGGTCTCGAACTCACAGCGATCCTCCTGCCTCAGCCGCCTGAGTGCTGGGATTACAGGCATGTGCCACCATGCCTGGCTTCTCATCTGTTCTTTAGAGTCAGTGCAACTGTAGTCTACCTTCTGTGTGAATTGCTCAGCAGCAGCTCTACTGCCTGCATGGTGACCATTACCTTGTCACGTGACTTTTGGGCAGTGAAGAATGTCACAGGTAGACTAATGGTTGGCCTATGTAGGTAGAATCATATTGGTGAGGATAGAAATAGCCACTGGGTGTTTGAGTCCAGAAAGCCAACTTCTCAGGAGAATAAAAGTGTTTCAGAGGCCAAATCAAGAATATTTTGTTGGGCCGGGGATTTAGCTCAGTGGTTCCGCCACCTGCCTCATAAGTACAAGGACCTGATCTCCAGTACCTCGAAAAAATAATATTTTGGTTAGGGCTTATTGCCTGTCCAGTGCTGTGAGTGATATCTGCCCCAGGGCTCTCTTCTTCAGGGTAAAGTGCTGGGTCTATCTAGTTTTCTCCTGGACCCAGGTGGTGTTTATCATGGGTGTGGTGCTACAAACTGCCAACCTGTACGGTTACATCAGGTGTAAAGTGGGCAGCAGGAACAACTTAACCAGTATGGCTACCTCATATCTTGGGAAGCAGTTTTTAAGACAAAACACTGGAGGATAACCAGACTTCCCAAGTAGACAGAAAGCATGTACGCTCTATTACCTTGAAGAACAATTTAAGAGATTCTTGACTCTGAACCGTTTAGAGCTCCATTCATTTTGCAAAAAAGAGTGCTGGGTTTGTTTTTCTGCTTAAAAACTTTATTTAAAAGGGAGGGTGGGGACAAGGGGAAAAAAATGAGAACCAAGACCTGGCATATAAAGGTATGAGATCCCAGTAATGAATGTAACTGTACTGTCTACCTGGAATGTACCAATAAATTAAATTAAAAAAAAAAACTTTAT
>NW_022900947.1:3363600-3370804 GCF_012274545.1 Fukomys damarensis
AAGGTATGAGCCCAGTAATGAATGTAACTGTACTGTCTACCTGGAATGTACCAATAAATTAAATTAAAAAAAAAAACTTTATCTAAAAAAGGAAACAGGTTCCATATTATTTTTATTTTCTTCCTAGTGGTCAGGGCTAGAGTACAGTATCATCAGGAACATTTATAGAATTTGTTTTATGGTACACGTGTATGCACAACCATGTAAAGCAGTATATCCCAAATTAATGTGTTCATTTACATATATAACTGATCTTTACATTTTGATCCATAGAACATAGGACGGTATTCTTAGTGTGTTTCATAGTTCTGTGTTTTTACATATTATTTCTGTAGATTATTTTCAGAAGTAAGGCTTTTTTGCGGGGGAGGGGATACTGCGGATCGAACTCAGGATCTCATACTTGCCAGGCAGGTGCTGTGCCACTGAGCTACTTCCCAGCCCAGAAGTAAGTTTTGATTCTTTGTAAAAATTAGCACCTTGGCTTACATATCAGAGAAGTTGGAATTGTTTGTTTGTTTGTTTTTTAGTAATTGTTTGTTTTTAATATGTACTTCATGCCAGGTGTTTAGCTCAGTGGTTCCACCACCTGCCTCTCAAACACAAGGACCCGAGTTCAATACCTGGTACCCATAAAAAAAGATTATATATATGTATTATATATATGTACTTTATGGTAAAATTTTGTATCTAATATATAAATACAAATAGGTAAAACCCAAATTCAGGCGAGTAGTGTTGACTAGTTTCTAAAATTATATATTTACCTTGAGGCCAATAATATATAAACAGAATATTCATAGTTTATATGGTTTTTTTGTTGTTGTTTTTTTGTTTTTTGGTACCAGGGATTGAACTCAGGACCTTGCACTTGTGGGGCAGAGAGCAGAACCACTGAGCTGAATCCCCGAACTTTCACAGTTCATGTTTAGATGTACCTAGGGACTGCTGCTGTTTTATTTATTTTAGGGAAAGGATAGTGGGATTTTACTTTGGAAATCCCTGCAAGCCCTCCAGTGGTCTTTGGACTAATATAACTTACTTTTACCACTAAAAGAATAGTATTCTCATAGTAATGAGAATAATCTTCTGAATACTTGGCATTATAAATGCCTAAAAGATTTTGTTTTATGAATCTATTTTTTTCTGCTATAATGAGGATACTATAAATCATTCATTTGTATTAATGGTATTTCTTAAAGCAATATATGCATCTAAATGAAACTGATCTATAAACTGTAAGCACTTGTAAATTCTGCTGTAGGCAATATAAATTTCGTTGGAGTCTTTGGTTTTTATTTTACTTTTTGTTTGTTTGTTTTTTGGTACCAGGGATCGAACTGGGGACCTTGTGCTTGCAAAGCAGGCACCAGAACCACTGAGCTAAATCCTCGGCCCCCGTAGGAGTCTTAATGGGCAGATTATGTTGTGAATGTATTGTTAAAATATTTTAGATGTTTTGTTAAATTGAATAAATGTCTATTGGAGTAGTAAAAAAAAGAAAAAAAAACCAAAAACCTGAAAAGAGTTGGGGATATAATTCAGCGCTAAGGCCCTAGGATGGCTCCCCAATACAAATAAACAAGAAAAAATTATTTTTTTTCCATTCAAGAAAAATTCAGGAACTTCTTTGTGCCAGGAACACATTTTTGCTAGGCACAAGGAGATTAAAAAAGCATGGGCAATGCACAGCCCTTAACCCACTGCACAGCAGGCTGTGCCACCTGCACTACACAGGGGCCGTGAGTACAAGGCAGGGAGGTCCCAAACTGGGTGAGAAGAACGCTGGGAGACAGATGACGAGACAGGGTCAGCAGCCTGTGCAGCAGGTGGCACCAGGGAGAATACACCTGGCCAGATCACCAATGAAGCAAAGCTGGAGCACCCCCACTGCACTCTCAGGAAGTTGGTACCTGCAAGTTGGGACCCATGACTTGATCTCACGTCATAAATGTACAAATAGCAGTCAGAGGAAGACAAAATTTTAGACTGTTTGATTTCAGAGATCACATCTCAGTTATGATTTGGAGACCACATCTTAGAGTAGTAAGAATTCACAGTATTATTTTAAATAGGTGATCATACCCCAAAATTATTTTACTTTAGGAAACATGAAATATTTTATATGAAATATTAAAGAGGAATAAAAATCTTGTAACATTTTCTTAAAGACCAAAAATTATGACTCACAAACAAATATATTGCTCTTAAAGTGCTAGAAATGTATCCAAAAGAAATAAAATAGACCAAGGGAAAAAAACACACAAAGAATATTCCAGCTCAAGAGCTAGCTAAATATCTAGTAGAAACCATCTTATGTTGCTGATGGAATATTATTTGATGAAATAAAATTTAGACACTGAAAAAAATGGACAATGTAATAATAGTACTATATTTAATACAACATTAAACTGAAAAGGTACCTCCAAAAGAATGTTTCATGAAACAAAATGTATTAAACATGTCATAAAGGCAAATTACACTGTTCTTGGTCCAGAGGTAAGATAATGAGTAGTTTACTTTCAAGTTTTTCTGGTCAAGTTGTTGTATTTGTAAACTTTTCTAAAACACCCCTCTCTTCTCTCCATTAGAAATGAAATGGAAACTTACTTCATCAGAAGCAGATCGGAGACACTGGACAGCAGCCTGCTTTTTCATCTCCTCTAGAGTCAGATCTGAACACTTCTTCTTGCTCTTTCCCCATTTCTTATAAGCTCCTTTCTCCCAGCCCAGGAAGATGTCATTCTCCTGCAACAGATGACACCAGGTGAGGCGACAAGGACTCAGAAACACGTTGTAGGAATGCCTGCTCCCACCAACTTACACACCCATTCCCCTAGCCAAAACTTATAAAACAGGACACACTAAACCTGGTGTGGTGGGGCATGCCTGTGGTCCCAGCATGCCAGGAGGCTGAAAAGTGCACCCCAGCCCAGGCAATTTAGCAAGACTTGCCTTAAAATAAAAAAGGCCGGGGACATAGCTCTGTGCAAAGACTATGTTTTCAATGCCCAGTACCACAATCAATGAATCAATCAATCAGTCAGTAAAAATAAAATAAACCAGACATTAATAAAGAAAAATAGAACAACCTCAATTACAGCACTTTATTTTGTTTGTTTGTTTGAGACAGGGTCTCACTATGTAGTTGAGACTGACCTGGAACTCACTATGTAGCCCAGGCTGGTCTCGAACTCACAGTGATCCTCCTGCCTCAGCCTCCCAAGTGCTGGGATTACAGGCATGTGCCACCACACCCGGCAATTACAGCACTTTAAAATAATCCATTTATTATTTATTACAGTATCTAAAGTGCTCATGCTTTATTATTTATCATCTTAATAAATCTGATCACTTACTTATTTTTTGTTAAAAATCTTGCTATGTAGTTCAGGCTGTCCTTGAACTCACTACGTAGCCCAGGCTGGCCTTGAAATTGTGGTGATCCTCCTGCCTCAGCCTCTTGAGTGCTGGGATTACAGGTGTGAGCCACCACACCTGGCTTGGTCAGGTACATTTAGAGTACATGCTAAATGATAAACAATTCATATGTCTGCATAAACACACATAAAGTTTAAATTTCAGTATAAACTATAAACAAAATTAAATATTCTCTCTTCTATAATTCTTACTCTTCAATAATGAGTGACTCAGTTTATTACCAAATTTTAAAGCTTGATAGTTAAATGGCTCAACTCCTATATTTTACAAGATAAATCCAACAGATATAAAATATTTTATTAGGATTTTAAGTTTATTTTCCTCCTGCTTATACATGTGTCTATTATAAAAGTCTAAAGTTATGGTGATACACATCTGTAATACCAGCATTCTAGGACGCTGAAGCAGAAAGATCAGATTTGAGCCCCGCCTGGGCAACTCAGCAAGACCCCAACTTAAAATTAAAAGGGGCTGGGGACATATCTCAGTGGGAAAACCCTAGGTTCGACACCTAGTAAACAAACGTGTAAAGAAAAGCCAGAGGTGCACACCTGTAATACCAGCACTTAAGGAGACCGAGGCAAAAGGACTCCAAGTTTCAGGCCAGCATGAAACACAGAAGACCCTTTTATAAAAACACCAAAAAACCAAAAATACAAGTCTACAAAAACTTTCAAAAGCAGGAAAAAAAAAAATTACCTGTAGTCCTACCAAGCAGTAAAAACTACAATTTAGCATGCTGCAGTCAGTCTTTCTAGTATGAGATTACTACCAGATTTTTAGACTGAACTAACAATCAGATTTTAAAAGAGCAGGGGTATAGCCGGGGAGTTAGCTCAGTGGCACTGTGCCTGCTTTGCAGCCCAAGGTCCTGAGTTTGATCCCCAGTACCGCAAAAAAAAAGGAAAAGAAAGAAAAGAAAAAAGAAAGAAAGAAAAGAGCATGGTATAAAAAGATCCAAGACATTTCTATTTTACTTGTTATCTTTTTAGTCTCCTGTGGTGTGCCTAAAGTCAACTGGTGCATAAACTTCAAATATTAGGCACACATCAGACAATTACTCAAAAACAAACATGGGTTTCAAAGCCCTCATCTTGAGAGAACACAAGTATTAAGAACCAAAGCAGGTGTGCAAAAGAACTTCCCGTTGTGACAGTCTATTTATACCACGTATTTTCTAGACACCACTGTGAGGTAACATAAGGCTACAGTTCTGAGTGGCTCTCTCATGCTGTCTTCTATCAGAAAAGGAGATTGGGAACTGGAGGAAGAACACAACATTCTAAAATACAGCTGGTGTCACTGACATCTGCTGCTGCACGCCCACCCCTGCCTCCCACACCTTCCTGTTCACAGCTTCCTGAGTAACAGAGACCCAAGGTGCCTGAATGGAGCTCACACCACTCCTCCTGCAGTCCCTCACTGGCTGAATGAGAAGTCAGCATGTCTTTTTGGCCACTAGGATCAGCTCAGAGCTGTGAGATGATCAGAAATGAGCACGTCACGGTTTTTCCTGGGAATACTTGGATACTGTGTAAGAAGATGATACCAGAAACATGACCACTGTCACCAGAGTAGGTTCAAATCCAAGCAGAAAGAGAGAGGTGGGAGAAAGGCAGAGCAGAAGCTGTAACACTGTGAAGTTGAATCAAACTAGGTGGGGCCAGCACTACTTTTGGACTTTTAGCTACATGAACATTGTCCCTCTGCCAATTCAGGCTGATTATTTTGGTTGCTTTTGAATGAACAGTACAGCCAAAATTTGAGGAGAGAATACAGTGATAAATCCATTGCCATTACATTGCTTGAAAGAATTGCTATTTGCCTCTAAACATGAGACATTCCAGCCAAACAAGCATACTTTCAGGCTAACTCTAGCCACCTTTCTCCTCTAGGTCTTTGGCCAAGATTGGGGTGCCCTCCCTGATCTCCCTGCTGAGGTCACCGAAGCAAGGACATGCCCCACCACAACACCCTGTGCTGTCAGGGCTGGGCAAAGGTCTCTGTCTCCAGGACTGAGCTACCAAGCCCTAACAGCACATCAGGTCCTGCAGCTCTGCGTCCTGCTGTGGGCCTCCCTGTTCGAGATTGGTCCACTCCCTCACCAGACTCCCTTCTGCCTTACAACATTGACCCTCCTGGTGCTGTGACCCTGGACACCCTAGCCCTCTGTCTTCCTTCAAGAGTGCTCCAGGGCCGCAGATTTAGCTCAGTGGCGCCATGCCTGCCTCCCAAGCACAAGGTCCTGAGTTCGATCCCCAGTGCCAAAAAAAAAAAAAGAGTGCTCTGCTGCCACCTCTCTGGGGTCCCTCCTGTGACCACCCCTGCTCTGCCCAGCAGTGCTGCTACAGGTCCATAAACCACAAACCAGCAGTTCGCAGGAGCCATCCCCAGTGGTCTCTGTCCCCAGAGTCTGACCATGGCAAGCATATGTAAGTGGCCTTTTTGAGTATGAAAGCAGAAATGAGTTTTTTAAAAAATAATATTTATATTCAAAACATCTTTATTCCACAAAATGTTTTACACAAAAAATTTTAAATATATTGGGAATTATGTTGGTATGAATTTGTGTACCCATCAGTTCTAACTTCTGACATTATTTTCATATACCTTACATAAAAGCTGATACATTTTCTCCTAACATAAGTGCTTCTTCACAAGCGTCTTAAATCTAATGGCAACCATTCTTAATCAATGTTCATATAAAAACCAAAGCTAATCACATTATTCAATTTCATTCTAAGAACTTTGAAGGAAGAAGTCTCCAATGTTCTTTTAGGCCTATCAATTCATGAACTACTAAAACTATGCTTTAGCTGCAAGCAACCCATAAAACAATTCTTAAATGGACTAAAAGAACTTGTAATGTATAAACTTACTGGTTAATCTAATTATAAAAGTATTAATTCAATGAATGAAAATATGTGGAAGTTAAAAAGTAGCCTAAAAAGGAAAAAAGTTCCACTGTAATTTCAATCTGCAGGGGTTAACTGTTAACAGTCTACATATATCTAACTACATTTTTTTCAAATATGGAATTTAGTCACATACCAAAGTATACACAACATAAAATACGACTTTAAGGATAAGTCAGGTATAGCAGAAGACACCTGTAAGCCCATCTACTTGAGAAGCTGAGACAGGAGGACTGTAAATTTGATGCCACCTGGCTAATTTAGCAAGTCCTGTCTCAAAATTTAAAAAAGGAAGCCAGGCGTGGTGGTGCACGTCTGTAATCCCAGCACTTGGGAGGCTCAGGAAGGATGACTGCTCAGAGTTCAAGGCCAGTCTGGGCTACAAAGGGAGACCCTACCTAAAAAAAATAAAATTTAAAAAAGGGCTAGAGATATAGCTCAGGGTAAAATGCCCCTGAATTTGATCCCCAGTACTATAAATAAACAAATAATTAAATAATATTCCTATCAGGTTACAGTCTGACCTACAGTAGTGTTATAAGCCTTAGTGATCAAAAGCTGTTTCTGTTATTCTTTTTTATACTTACTGGCTTTGGTGAGATCTGAGGTTGAAGATAATTTTCATCGTCTAACACTCTCTACGACACTCAAAAGTAAAAGAGACAGGTGTGGTGGCTTGTGCGTGTAATCCCAATACTCTGGGAGGCTGAGGCAGGAGGACTGGGAGTTTTGAGCTCAGCCTAGGCAGAAAGTTAGTAAGACCTCATCTCAATATACCAAAAAAAAAAAAAAAAAAAAAAACCCAAAAAAAAAAAAAAAAAAAAAAAAAAAAAATAAAATTTTAAAAA
>NW_022900947.1:3370835-3391445 GCF_012274545.1 Fukomys damarensis
AAAAAAAAAAAAAAGAAAGAAGACTGGGGATGTAGCTCAGAGTGAAGGCCCTGGGGTTCAATCTCCAGTACCAAAACAGAAAAGAGCAAAAGTAACACAGAAAGTGAGAGGTCCTGATTCTTCCAGTAAGGTCTGTTGTTTTTTGATTATTCTTAAAGCCATATACTTCTTTTATTTCTTTCATACTAAACATCTCTCTTTTAAACTCAAGAGAACATCCCTCACTCTCCTGCTATACCTTTTTTGTGAACAAATACAGGTTCTACCTATCTATATATATCATCCAAAGATTTTTACTTTAGCTTCCTAATATTTATCACTCTCTAACCTGGTCACCATGAATAAGGAAATGATAGCAAATGCCACAGTAATCTGTCAGTCCTTATCAGTCTAGAAAAAAGCCTGTATAAGAGACTGTCAGGTAGTGATTACACCCAGAAACGTCACAGAGACCATGGCCACTGGACCCACAATTAGGATACACGGCAAGGCCAACTACTTCAAATTGCGATTGTTCTGGGAAATACTGGAAATAAATTAGCAGCTATACCTACCTCTAATAAATGTATTTGCCTACCTGCTACAGGAGGGGTAGCTAATGGGGGAAATGGCTTTTCGAGACAGAAAGGTTTGTACAGGTGGCAATTGCAACAACAGAGGTCACCAATATTACCCTGGGTCTGGTACCACTCCAAATGTTTGTTTGTTTGTTTGTTTGCTTTTTGGTTGAGATGGGGTCTTGCTATGTAGCCCAGGCCGATCTCGAACTTGTGGTGATCCTCCTGCCTCAGCCTCCTGAGTGCTAGAAACTATTAAAAAGAAAAAAACAAAACTCTGGCTGGGAGTATAGGGTTTTTGTCCTATAAGGTCTCCTATCCTCCAGCTTCACTCTTCATGCACGATGTGACAACAGATACGTGCTCTGTGCCCACTCGTCTGAGGGCTCCTGCTGTTCTCTGGAGTTGGTGTTGTGAACACTGTCATGTGCACCTTCTTCCATTGTTAGCAAGGACAAATCTCGGGAAGGCTTTCGGGCTAAAGAAGGTTCTAGGAAGATACTTCTGCTTCTTTCCTTGAGTTCTCAATACTAATTTACAAATATGAAGCCAACTTGGTACGTTTAACCCAGCAACAACAGAAGGCAGACATGACATGTGCATTTAAACACCAATGCGTTTTGTGTAGGAAGTACAAATTTGACTCATGTTTGTTCAGTGAGATCTGCTGAGGCTGGCGGACATTCTTTAACTTTCACTGAGGCTGCGTCTGGATAAACCCATCGCGTAAGTTCAAATGTGCTCAATGCACCTCACTGCTGCGGCACCTTAGCTTGGCTTAGCCTGCTCTTGATGTGCTCACAACTACGACAGCACACTCGTGCGACCCACTGAATACTGCGCTGCAGCGAGCAGCAGAAGGGCAGTGTGGACGCTCACTGCTATGTGCACAGCAGAGCACACTGGGCCTGAAAATGGTGGGGAGCTCTAAACAGAAATCAACTGTGGGATGATGGGGAAGCCGCATGGCAGGGTCATCGATTCTGCCTGGGAGCTGTGGCTGGCGGCCATTGCCCAACACAATGGGACAGCAGCATACCACACATCACCAGCCCCGCAAACATGCACAATTCAGGATGGGAATTCTGATTTCTCCTGAATGTGTATACTGCACGCACATGATCATAAAGCAGAAAACTGTCAGGCTAAACCATAAGCCAGGCACCAACTGTACGTTCAGGGCAGACACATGAGGAACCCAGATGTGTCTGATATTTGCAGTTCCTCTTGTAGGATCAGAATAAACTGTACAGGGAAACAATGGTGGTGGTTCTTCCAAGGAGTAAAAGCTAAACTCACGGGATAGTCAGTGCTGTGAGCATATGCTCCAGATGGGCTGAAAGAGCACAGGAGCTCCACTGGATGAAAAAGGTAGGGGTCTCCCTTATTGATCAGTACCGGGATGATTCTACTATGATCTGTGGACACATATACATTACTCCAGCTACAATTTTAGAATGGTGTACTCAGAGAGAGAGAAGACACAATTCAATCAGAAGATTGTTTTTTTGTTGTTGTTCCAGGGATCAAACTTAAGATCTTGCACTTGCAATGCAGGTGCAGTGCCCCTGAGCTAAATCCCTGGTCCCAGGAATGCTTTTTTTAAAAGGACGAATATGACTTCTGCCCCTAAGAACATTCTACTTCACTGATGTGCATCCAGCCACCAGAGTGAAGAACTCTGCAGGGAGAAACAGGATCAAGGGTGTCAGAAGATAATGCTTCTGTCAGGAAGGTTCAGAAAAAGCATCACAGAGAGGAGTGACGTGGGCTCTGGAGGATGGGGAAGAAATGTTTATATTAGAAACTTTACAGAATCTATAAACAATACTCGTGAGTTCCTGGTGGAGAGTATGCTACCAGAGTATAGAACCAGGACCAAAAGCAGACAGAAAACCTGTGAGTGAAACGACTGATGCACATGGAACTTGCACAGCAGAAGGTAGCTGGTCTCCAGACCTACCAGTGACCAAAAGGCGACACTCACCAGAGGCGGCCGTGCAGCTCAACTCAGTTCTTCAGTCTCAACCAAGAGCAATCTGGGCGAGGGATTTAGTTTAGTGGTTCCACTGCCTGCCTTGCAAGCACAAGGACCTGAGTTCGATCCCCAGTACAAAAAAAAAGAAAACTCTGCCAACAGCCGGGCGTGATGGCACATGCCTGTAATTCCAGCACTCGGGAGGCTGAGGCAGGAGGATCACTATGAGTTCGAGACCAGCCTGGGCTACATAGTGAGTTCCAGGTCGTCTCAATTACATAGTGAGACCCTGTCTCAAAAAAAGAAAAAAGGAAGAGCAATCTGATCGGCTCTACTTCCTCCCCACTCATCCTGCACAGCCAACATCAAGTTCACACACCAAACCTGCTGCAGTGCTCATGGATTTTGTTTGTTCTAGCCAGACTGAGAGAGGTGATGGCCTACATGTGGCAGGTATAGCAAGAAGCTGAGGCAATGGCCTTGAAACTGGCCTCTTCATTCCAAGGTGAGACTGACTCAGGATCGAGGGTAAGCAGATAAGGAATGATGCCCAGGGTACAGCAGCCTGAGCCTCACCCGAGGCGCTGAGCTGTGGTGAGCTGGACGAGCCAGGTCAGGAAGGGCAGGCTACTCAGAGAGCAGGTCTGCTCACTGGCTAGGCGAGAACTGGGTTATGAAAGCTCAGTGGAGGCCCTTCCACCCCAGCTGGCTTCCTGGGTGCAGTGGACATGTCCTCTTGAGTCATACGGCTGCCCTGTACAGATCATCCACCCTCAAGGGGACTGGAGCTGCAGGGAAAAGCAGGCAGGGCTTACGTGACCCTCCAGTCACCCCTCCTAACACAGGTATCGTTTGCAGTTTCATCTTCCTCATCAGCCCAGGTCGTGGCCCGCACTGCCACCCTGGGCCAAGTGAAAAGTATTTCAGGGTCTTTTACTTCTCCATGGGCCATCTTGTAATTCCAGACTTCCTATGTTTCACCAACTTTTATCTGCCATGTCCTGAACAACCAACGGAAAACTTTGGAGGGAGGACCTAACCTAACCTAACTGATGTGTCCCTGTCCCGACCCCAGCCTGCTACAGCTGACAAAGTAACCACAGCATTAACAATCGCCACCAAGTTTCATAAGAGATGGGCCTGCTACAATCCTATGATTAGTAGGACTATGTTTTATCCTACCCATCTTACAGTACAAGCACATAAATTCTCTGGCCTAGTAAATTTACTGTTTATGATTAAATATTCTAAGCCAGGCACATCAATAGTCCCAGCATGTGGGGAACTGAGGCAGGAGGATTACTGCCAAGTTTGAGGCCAGCCTGGACTACTATATAGTGAATTCAAAACCAGACTGAACTACATAGTGAGATCCTGTCTCACAAAACCCCCCAAAAAGGAAAACTAGGCTGACACTGCTGACATGTAACTCTAAAAAGTAAGAAGTTAAAGTTCTATGAAATAAGATTTATGTATGTTTATGAAGCACACGGATCTTCAACTATGAGAAATACCCTCTTCCTGTCTGGAAATATAAGCTCTTCCATGTCTGTATATTGAACATTTTCCTTGCCCCTAAAGCCTTTTTATATTTACTAGAAAAATGATGGCAAATAATAAACTTCAACAAAACAACTATCAAATACTGAACCTCAAACAACAGACTGGCTAGGCTGTAAATCAACCTCAAAACTTCCCTTTACCTAAACCTTGCCAGCCACAGCAGGCAACAACGGCAAAGGGAAACGCGGATGTGTCCCTCTAGAAATGGACAGATGGCAGCATGAGAAACGCTCTGCACAGGGTGTTCCATAGTGGTTACACAGCATGGTGACAGCCTGTGTGTCGGTTCTAGGACTGAGGCTTTTCTGTGGTTTGGAAGGGCAAAGCAAGTTTCCTCTGTCAATGAAACTTTGTTCCTGCTCTCACTGTCAGTAACAAGGGTTTAAAACAACAACAAAGTGCCCACAAAACACCCCCTTCTTTCCACCAAGGGCTTTAGGAAACCAGAGACTGTGATGTGAGATTTGTATACAGAGGTCACTCGGAGCCCATCTGTGCAATGTCGATAAACTCTCTCCAGCAGGCCACATGTCAAATAGCTCCTCTCAGAAAATGAGCCAGTTTAAGTTTTTCTTTTTTTGGTACCTGGTATCAAACTCAGGACCTTGTGCTTACAAGGCAGGCACAGTGCCAATGAGCCAAATCCCCGGCCCTAGTTTAAGTTTTTCTAAGAACCTAGATTTGTTTTTGTTTCATTTTTCATCATATTAAAAAAAAAAGTGCAGCTGGGCATGGTGGCGCACACCTGTAATCCCAGGCACTCAGGAGGATGAGGCAGGAGGATCGCTGTGAGTTTGAGACCAGCCTGGGCTACATAGTGAATTCCAGGTCAGTCTCAACTACATAGTGAGACTCTGTCTCAAAACAAAAGCAAAAACAAAAACAAAATCAACTACATAGTGAGACCCTGTCTCAAAAAACCAAAAAAAAAAAGTGCAATGCCTGACTCACAAGATGATGCATAGTTAAGAGCATTACAGACCTGTGGGTCTGCTCATCTGTCATACACACTGCGATAACAAGCAGCCTGACGTCACTCCTAAAGATGAGGACTCCGGAACAGTTAAGAAGAGACAAGATAATTAAATACATAGTGTAACGTGTGATTTTTCCCAAAGAACAGAAACCAACACTCAGAGCAGGGCTCTTCAAAGGCGGCAGGTCCTGCACCATTACCATCCAGACAAGATTCAGGGTAGGGGCAGGGCCTTAAGCAACATGGAGAATGCCCAAGAACCAAGCAGCTGAACCACAGCTGGGTGACACTGCCCAGTTTACATTTTAATACAATCTTACTGTCATGTCAGTGACACACCAGCCCTGTTCGAGACTGTGAAATCATTAATGTACAGAACGAGGCATGGTGGCCCACACCTGTAATCTCAGCACTCAGGAAGCTGAGGGAGGACTACCGCAAATTTGAGGCCAGTCTAGATTACAAAAACAAACAAAAAAGTACAGATAGACTAAATCAATTTTCACAAAACACTCAAAACACATAAATACCTGCTCCTGCAGGTCATAGTCATAGCTGTCATGCAGCAGCAGGCTGAGGACATAGCGCGTATAAATCATGGCATCGATGCCACATTTCTCTAGCTCTTGCCCCAGCCAGGTCTGCACTGGGCCCAGAGCATGAAGCAGAGACATGTCAGAAGCAGATGTGGGGCCTGGACAAGACGTGAGGAGCTCTCAGATGGCAAAGCATCCAAAGTGCAGGCACGGACGGGTGCATGAAGTTAGGTTGCTAACATCCTTGGCAGGCAGAGCATTTCCCACAGCTGAGGTCCCAGTGGTGTCTGGCGGGGGTCTTCACTCCAGCAGGAGGGGGAGGCGATGCACATGGAGGAGGAGCATTTACTGTGCTTCACTCAGCTGTCTGGAATAGAACTTCCCTCTTCAGGCATGACCGATATATCAGCACCCTGACAACAACACATATGCAGATGGAATCTTCTACTTTCATTTCACACTGAGGCTGAATGCAAGGCTCCGGCAGAACCTATGAAGAGAGTGAGGAGAAGGTATGTATTATACATAGACAGAAATTCAATCACCTGCCTCGAAAGCTCAAGATCCTGAGTTCGACCCCTGGCACCAAAAAAAAAATAAATAAATTCAGTTATTGATCTTTTGAAAAAAATAAATAGTTCCTCTTTATTAAAATATCTTTGGTGTTAACCAGGCATGGTGGTGCACACCTGTAACCTCAGCACCCAGAAGGCGGAGGCAGGAAGAATGTCATGAGTTTGAGGCCAGCCTGGGTTACATAGTGAGTTCAAGGCCAGTCTGGACTACATAGCAAGACCCTGTCTCTAAAGAAAGACAAAAAATATTTTCTCTTAGGAAACCTGTCGTTTTTGACATTTTCAACTAAGTGAGGGTTGGGCAGCTCAGTGACTGAGCACTTGTGTGAGACCCTGGGTTCAATCCCCAGGACCACAAAAAATAAACTAAGTGATTCTATAACTCTAAAGGGCATAATGACATTTACAAAGAAAATTGAGTAGTTGATGTTCTATGCTTAATTATACTAGATTATTTTGCTATCTCACAGGACTACAGGAGTAAAACTGTGTTTACTGCTAACCCTGGAAGAATTTAGTAATGAACCACTAGTTTATATTGTATAACAGAAATAAACATTTAAATCATTTAACTGAAAAGAATTATTCACTGAGCAAAAAAATTACTCCTTTAAATTTTTTTTACACAGTGCTCACTTCAGCAGCACATATACTAAAAAAAAAAAAAAGTGAAATGATAAGAGATTAGCACGGCCCCTGTGCAAGGGTGACATGCAAATTCATAAACTTCCATATTAAAAAAAAAATTTTTTACCCAAGTAATTATCATACAGTTAAACTTGTCATCACCTCACAAAAATTAAGACAATGCAAAAATTTGGCTTATAGCCATGCCAGCATAGACAATTACACTTATTACAGCTTTTCTTCTTCTTTTTTTAAAGGTTAAGTGCAGGAAATTTTATTGAGAGCAACAGCTCCTGAGAGAGACAGGAGGGGACCCAGAAAGTGAGGTTGCCCAGTTTTTCTTCTTGTATACCATATACCTATGTCGAATTTCTGATTACTTGTTTGTTTGTTTTTTCCGGTACCGGGGATTGAACTTGGGTCCTTATGCTTGCAAGGCAGGCCACAGAACCGCTGAGCTAAATCCCCAGCCCCATGATTACTTGTGATACATGACACTTACATGGTGTTTCTCTTTCAATTAATGTAATTTAAGTATATCAAACTAAGCCTGTAATTCCAAGACTATGAGCGGTTGAGGCAGAAGCTTCCCAAGTTTGAGCCCAGCCTGAGCAACTTATAACTTTGCAAGGCTTTGGTTCAAAATAAAAATTAAGGGCCAGGGATTTAGGTCAGTGGTGACGCTGCCTGCCTTGCAAATGCCAGGTCCCAAGTTTGATCCCTGGTACCAAAACAAAATAATAAAAAATTTAAAATTAGAGACCTGTGTTCAATCTCCAGTACTGTGGGGCAAGAAGGCCAAACTAACCCAACAATGGGTTTATTCAATCATAGTATTTTTTATGCCAATGTGCTGATTAACATACCACTAGAAAATGAAAACCATCACAGTGGAAAGTGAAGGTTGTCAGCTCTTGCGATTACAGCCAATAACCACCAAAAAGGACTTGAGAATTATGATGTACTACTAGCAAGAGTACCAAGTCAGAGATAAACACTCTCCCCCAAAGATGTAAGAATGAGATGCAGGAGCCAGGTGTGGTGAACCACACTTGTAATCCCAGCACTCGGGAGGCTGAGGCAGGAGAATCACTGTGAGTTTGAGTCCAGCCTGGGCTACATAGTGAGTTCCAGGTCAGTCTCAACTACATAGTGAGACCCTGTCTCAAAATAACAGGAAAAAAAAAAAAAAAAAAAAAAAAAAAAGAATGAGACAAAGGCATGTTATTCAGAGATAGAGAATAAAATGTATATACACTAAATATAAAGGAAACAATTTTCTATCCACCATGGGACGAAATCACTAGATTTTTCAGGGTCTCACTATGTAGTTGAGACTGACCTGAAGCTCACTATGTAGCCCAGACTGGTCTTGAACTCACAGGACCCTCCTGTCTCAGCCTCCCTGGTGCTGGGATTATAGGTGCACACCACCACGCCCACCCAAATTAATAGATTAATGTGTCACTAGTAAGTATTTTGCTGCTTTCAAAAATCTTTTCCACTATGCCATCTTTCCTAAATTATGAAAGGTAGTTAAAGCTAACTTTTTTTATAACTTTATTCAGATGTTATTTTCCAGTTGACTCAAAATTAAAACATTTTCATAAATCACTTCACAAACATTTGGATCGCAGAGTCCCAGCCAGACCATCCACTAAACAATACGATTCTGGTTCCCGTGAGGCAATGGCCAAGGTGGTTACCACTCAGTGAAGCTCAACCCAGATGATGAGATCTGAAGTGGTGGCTGAGAAACTAGAGAGGGCTGAGAGAGAAAAGACATCAGAGACTGCAAAAGCTCTCCCTCCGCCAAGGACTCAGAGGGAAGACCAGGTATGAGCTTGGAAATAACTAACTGGGCCACATGAAGGGCAGCAGAGCACAGTATCTGATGGCCAACTCGAGTCATCAGTGCCCCAGCCCGGCTGGAAAATCTCACAATCTAGCGTGTGCCGGGAGAGAACACCGAGGAACAGACTAACCACCACCAAATTGTTTCCAACTAATTTCACAGTGGTACCACAACAAAGCTCATGGCTATTTATAAGAATACAAGAAATCACCAGCACTGCAGAAGGTAAAATTTACACTGTCTGGCATATATTCAGAAATTAGTGGAAACAAAGGAAATTCACTTAAATGGACTGAGAACTGACACAGAAATTAAGAGTTGGCAGAGAACATTTAAAAAAGTTCTAACAATATTCTGCATGTTTAAAAAGATAAAGAGAGGGAGAACCACGCCTGCTCCCAACCCAGCAGCCATCGCTCAAGCGCCAGGAAGGTAGCCGCGCCCTGCACTCTCAGACCTCCTGACTGTGCAAGTCTTTGGACCCACTCTGCAGAGGCAGAGGTGGTCATCCAGGGTATTTTTCTGAGTTCCCAACTTTGAACATCTTTAAAGAAAGGGCGGGGGAAACCTGTAATAGAACGTTGCGGAGTTCAACCATTCAGAAGGATGGGGAACTCAATCTGGGCCTTGCAGCCCGAGGTCAGTCAGCGTAATGGGGTTCAGCCATCAGCTAACTGAGATCAGGGGTCTTGCATCCTCACTCTGTCTGAGCCATTAAATGGTTAATATACTATATTGAAAAGTTTGTTCACTGCAGACATGTTCTGGACTGCTTCTTGATTTCAATTTAATTCAAATGATTTAAGGGTGATAGACTAATGACTACCACAGGTGGTCAGTGTCCAAGTTGTGCTTGATCTTAATGTGTTGCTGATTGTATCAGTTGGGGTAAAGCATTGCCGTTGAATTGATGAGCTATTTTCTCTGATGTGTATGAAGATGAGAATGTCCGTGGGTTGTTAGAGACACAGAAGCTAGGGTGCAACTATTACAGGAAGATTTGGGTGATAATCCAGGGATTAAACCAAGGACAGTCCAACAACAAAAATTAAAATGAGAAAACACTTAAGCAAGACACAAGATATCAGTTGGTAAAGCATTGCCGTTGAATTGATGAGCTATTTTCTCTGATGTGTATGAAGATGAGAATGTCCGTGGGTTGTTAGAGACACAGAAGCTAGGGTGCAACTATTACAGGAAGATTTGGGTGATAATCCAGGGAGATATGTTGTTCAGCACTGATCACTCACCAGAGTCCACCATGAGGGAGGTGTGACCCCGGGAAATGGCCTTTCTTTGGGCCAAGACTAAGACCCCAGAGTAATTCATCTGTAAGTTAACTACAGCTATGGAAATGAGGTTTGTTTTTTTTTTGTCCTGAAGTCATAGCTGGACAGATATAAAAGCATTCACTATAATTGCATGTACGCTAAACCACTCACTGATTAATGGAAGCACTATTAAAACTATTGTAGAACTAAAATTCTTTCTTCAGCATGAGGGCTTGAGTTATTGCTATGTAGAATACAGGTCCAACAGCTCTTTAGAAAAAGGATGTTTGTTCAGGTTCTCAAAAATGTGAATTAGTAATGTACTGCTTAAGAAAGTTACTTTTCAGCCTCAGGATTTTCAGCTTGAAGGCTATTATAAATGTTGTGGAAATATACAGCATGTGAAAGGTCAACAATGCCATTCTCTTACTTCTACCCACACTTTCCCTCTTGGCTGAGCCTAATTCCTGCTGCCTATTAGGCACTAACACTGACTTACCTGAAAACTACAAGGCTCATTCTACAAGTACAGCACTGTAGACAGCCAGCAAATCATGACCTCAATATTTCCAGAAGGAAAATATATAATACAAAGAAAGAAAAGAGTTATCAGTTGAAGGGCAATGACATCTGGCTTATAAATAATTTGGTTAGCAGTATATGGATTTCTGGCATCAAAGTATCTTATGTCAAAAACTCAGAGAGAATAAAGTTGAGAGGTTTTTGCCCTAGCAAGAAGGGTTCTACATTTTTGGAGTCAGTCTTAAGCCTTATTCATCCCTATTCTTCATTGACAGTCCCTTTAAAATAATTTTCTTCCCTAGGCAAGAAAATACCTTTTCACTCACATATAAAATAGTTATTCTTGTTCTAACAATAGAAGGAAAGACAAAGTTCTTGGCTGCCTGAGGGCACAATCAAAAAGTAAGGAGAAGCAATTCAATGTTTTAAAAATCATTATTAAGAAAGTATTTTCACCATCCATACATTGAAATTATGGTAATTATTTCAGCTATCATTTGCTGAATAAAAGGGTATTTCATAATGTAGTGGCTCAAAACACCAATTTATTGTTTATTATAATTCTGCATTTGTCCAGGAGCTTTTTCTTTTTGTTTTATATGGGTTAACTCCTGCTCTGCATTCAGCTGAGGATTCTCCTGGGCTAGAAATTCCCCATGGTTTTAACAGCATAACTGGCAGTTAGTACTGGATGTCAGGATATTGTAAGTCTCTCCCACAATTTCACTCTTCCTCAAGGAGGAAAGATCAGCTTCTTTATATGTATAGCTATCTCCTGGATGTGGTGGTGCACGCCTGTAATTCCAGCACTCAGGAGGCTGAGGTAGGAGGGTCGCTGTGAGTTCGAGGCCAGCCTGAACTACATATGAGTTCCAGGTCAGTCTCAAGTACATAGTGAAACCCTGTCCCCCCCCCAAAAAAAATATACACATACACACACACATATATACACACACACACACACACACACACACACAAACACAAACACATATATATAAATTGAATTTTGGGAAACTTTAACGGTGCTGTCAACTTTGGAAAAAGTCATCCCAATTTACTGTGTTGACTTGGCATTGTACAGAAATGGACAACCATATTGGTCTAGAAATGTTAATTTATTTTATTTTTTTTCCATGTGTACAGGGGTAACACGTACTAAATATGTAAGGTCATATCTACATGGGTTTGATTACAGAAACTAATAAAGTATTCTGTAAATAATGAAAAAAAAATAAAAAGATAAAGAGAATTGGGCTGGGGATTTAGCTCAGTCGTTCTGGCGACTGCCTCGCAAGCGCAAGGACTTGAGTTCAATCCCCAGTACCAAAAAATAAATAAAAATAAAAAAATAAAAAGATAAAAGAATGGAAGATAACATAAAATATATAAAACCAGCCAGGGGTGGTGGTACGTCTATAATCCCACAACTTGGGAGGCTGAGGCAGGAGGATCACAAGTTTAAGGCCAGCCTGAATTGTACAGTGAGTACAAAGCCAGCCTGGACTGCATAGTAAGACAATGCCTTAAAAGAAAAAAACAGGGGGCCAGGATTTAGCTCAGTGGTTCGCCAACCTGCCTCACAAGTTCATGGTCCCAAGTTTGATCCTGGTACCAAAAAAAGAAAAGGGGGGTAAAAATCAACCATTTAAGAACAAAAACTACAATGTTCAAGATGAAAAATACAAATGTTGATATTAATGACAAATTAAGGCACTGAGAAAAAAGATCACCGAACTTTATAAACTGCAAAGAAACTATACAAAATGACAAGAAAATTTTTAAAAAACTGACATAGCAACCTGGCATGGTAGCACACACCTGTAATCCTAGCACTTGGGAGGCTGAGACAGGATTGCTGTGAGTTTGAGGTCAGCCTGGGCTATGTAGTGAGGTCAAAGCCAGTCTGAACTACACAGAGAGAATCTGTCTCCAAACTAAATAAATAAATAAATACATACATACATAAATAACAGTATCACTGAGTTCTGCAACAACTTTACGAATCCTAGTAAACATATGATTGATGCCCAAAAGGAGATAGGAAATGGCCAGAAAAATATTGGAAGAATTATTCCCCCAAATTTTCCAAAATTGGTGAAAACTAAAACAGATCCAAGAAGTTCAATGAACTCCAAGCATAAGACATATGGAGAAAATGACACATCATACAAAAATTACTGAAGCCTGTGATGAAGAGAAATGTCTTTAAAACACCTGTTAGAAAAAAAAAAAAAAGCAGCATTAAATGTGACAAGGTATGACATCAGATTTCTTGTTGGAAATAACACAAATGAGAATATAAGTGGAGAGAAAATTTTAAAACACAAGAATTCTATACTCATTAACAATGTCTTTCAGAACCAAGGGGAAATGGAGACTTTTTCAGGCATGTAATATTTGAAGAATTCAACAGCAGCAAACCTGCCCTATAAGAAATATTAAAGAGCTGGGTGTGGTGGCCCACGCCTGTAATCCCAGCACTCGGGAGGCAGAGGCAGGAGGACTGCTCTGAGTTTGAGACCAGCCTGGCTACACAGTGGGTTCCAGGGCAGTCTCAACTACATAGTGAGACCCTGTCTCAAAAAAAAAAAAAAGGGAAATATGAAAGATTTTCAAGCAGAAGCAATAGGATACCAGAACAAAATGTGGGTCCATTCAAAGGAACACAGAGAGCCAGAAATGGTGACCATAGTCAACTCATTATTTAAATATCTTTAAAAATAAAAATGGACTACATAAAAATATTAACAGAATATGTGATTTATAACATATGTTCAAGCAAAATGTATGACAACAGTAGCATAAAGGACAGGAGTAGAGAAATGTAATGACACTATCACAAGGTTAACACATAACAGGAAATGGTGACTCACTTAAAAACAAGCTCTGATATGACAGTATTAATCATAATATGTCATATAAGTGACCTAAACACATCAATTAAAAGAGAGATGGCCACTGAGTTTTATAACAGCCAAGTCCTAATTATAAGCTGTCACTTTAAATATAACCATGTATATAGGTAAAAAGATGGAAAAATATAGGCCATGCCAACAGAAACAAAAAACCTAAAATGTCTACATCATATTATGTAACAAAGCAGATTTCAGTGCAAAAAATATTCACAGAGATAGAGAAGTATCAATTTATTTTGGTAAAAGGGTTGATGCATCAACAGAACAAAGTAGACCTAGAAATCATATACTAATAAGATAGTTCAAAGGTTAATTCTACCAAATACTGAAAGAAAACATGTCAGTTCTACACAAACGCTTCCAAAAATCTGAAGAGAAAGAAACACTTCTCAAGCCAGCATTACACTGGTACCAAAACCAGGCAAAGATATTACACAGATGCAAAAATCTTAAACAAGGGCTAGGGATTTAGTTCAGTGGTTCTGCTGCCTGCCTTGTAAGCACAAGGTCCTGAGTTCAATCCCCGGTACCCCCCCCCACAAAAACAGTCAAATTTCAGGAACCACAGTATCTCCTACTGTCAGCAGACAGTATTTCTTTGGCCAAATGAAAGCTTCATGAAGCAGCTAAGAAAGAAAAAAACTGACATACAAACCCAAAATAAAGCAAAGCACACTGAACCCTCATGATCTTATCAAAGCTGGTTTTAAAAACAATCTTCACTTGTGTTATGATCTCTCACAGAACTCTCTTCCTGTCAATGGACTGCCCATCATTTCAGGTCACACCTAGACACTTACCAGTGATCATAATCCATACAGGACAGAGGGCCAAGGACAAGAAAGAGAAAGTAAAGGCTGGGAAATCTGGAGGCTTCACACTACTCTGCTTCCTCCTGCACCAGACGGCAGGTGGAAGTTCTCACAGCTCCAGAGTGGCATCCATCTTGCTCTGAGCCTCAGTTCGCAAGCAGATCACCCATTGTGGACACCAGTTTCTAAGTGGCAAGCCTTTAGACACAGGGGAGGACGTGTGACCAAGCTGGAGACCTGTCTGGTTTTGGTGGTCCATGGACTGTGTCTCATTAAAACTTTCAGGGATGCCAGGCGCAGTGGTGCACGCCTGTTAATCCCAGCACTCAGGAAGCTAAGGCAGGAGGATCGTTGTGAGTTGAGACCAGCCTGGGCTACATAGTGAGTTCCAGGTCAGTCTCAACTACACAGCGAGACCCTGTCTCAAAAAAACCAAAAAAACAACAAAATACTTTCAGGGATGACCCAACACGGTGAGGCGAGCTTGAGCAATCTGCTCAGCAGGAGAGAGAATGCAGCTGGCAGACAGCGGATTTTCAAACTTATGTCTATCCATCTTTGTATCCATCCCAAATGTGACGTAGTCAGCACAGATTTTAAATTTCAAGTTACTTTAAATTCTGCTAAAAAAAAGTGCTAAAGAAAAAGCCTCATTATATATACTCAAAAGTTTTCTGTTTTTAATAGTTCCTTCTTCAAAGATTCATACCAAGGGAGAAAGACCCTCAAAGCACACTTTCTCTCATTCAAAATTAACTAAAGACAGGTCTCATGACTGATGAAAACAAGGTCCCACAATAAGTAGCTTTATTTTATAATCTGTCTTTTTTTACTTTCAATTTTAAGTGGTTTCCATCAAGGGCATAAAAACAAGAAGGCTAATGCAGTGCCTGTGAGGTTGGCAATCCTGCAACTGGTGGGGGTGGGAGGGAAGAGCAGGAAAGGGCGCCCGCCCGGCATCAGCACACCTAGGCTTGGTCGTCAGTCCACCTCCACTACTGGGCAGCTGGGTCTGTGCAACTGCTCCTCTGGGTGTATCGTCTGCTCCATAAAACAAGAGTAATACACCCATATATCCTCCCTTCTTCTCCCTCCCTCTCTAGCACCAGTTATGTACTTTGTGGCCTTTGCATTTTACAAAATGCCATGCAAATACAGAGTATTACTATGTAATTGTTTATATTTGCTTAATCTTGGGCTCCTTCACTAATAGGGTTATCTGATCCTAATTCTTTAAAACATAACCTTTATTTCCTTATCCTTTAAAAAAAACAACAAAATGACCTTCGTCTGTAGTAATCTAGGTATAGTCGCATCCGAGCCCTTCCTCTTGTTAGGTAACTCTTTAGTTGTCTATCACAAACTTCAAGTGTGACTCTGCAAAGAACCTCAACTGAAGGCTTAAGGTAAAGGATAAATACAGAAATCTAAGGCCTCTATGCGCGTGCAGATTTCTGCCTGCTTTGGAGGGCAGACATCCACAGAGCAGCCTCCACAGACTGCGTCCCACTCTACCCAAACAGCACAAACTCGGATGCACAGCTCACTCCCGGCTGCTCTGCTGTCCAGTGTGCTATTTCAAGTCCGGTTAAGGGCCTTACAACTGAAAACAGCCGCAGTGGTGAGTGCAATCACACCCCTGGGGGAGAAGGCCCAGGAAAGCCTGCACTAGGGTTTGCTCCAGGTCTTGGGAGCCAGGGCCCCAGAAGCTGTGACTTCACAATCAGACTTGCAACTAGAATAGCAAATGGATTTTTTATTTTTTTTTAACAAATGGACTTGTTAAAATGAAAGCATTGATTCAATTCTCCAGTTTGCATGCCTTCAGAGTGATACAATGTGCCCTAAATGGTTTGTCCATTAACAGAAAGATACAAGATGTCTAAGTCCTCCAGTTATAGCAAATCAGTACTTTTCCAATCAAATGATTCCTATGACAGTGCCACCACTTCCAAGTAAACAATGTAATGAGGAGGTGTTTGGGAGGAGTGGCCATTTTAAAGATGCTCATTAATCTTCCCAATCTCATGCCTTCTGTAACAATGTTCTGAGAGAGTCACTGCCATCACTTTTCATATGCTTCACAACACCACGCCTATTACTAAAAGCAATTCAAGTTACAACTCCAGTTAGTGCTTCTGGATAAGTGACTTAAGTTCACCAGCAGCAGCAGTTCAGTTTCTTCTGTGTTTAAATACAATGGATCTATGGGCAACTTAATTTACATATTAAGGTGCCTCTCTGTCTCTCTGGTAATGTACTGTAAGAACTGGAAGTATGATCAAAAGACAGGAAAATCATTTCAAAAAGCATCATCTCTTTCTGACATAACTACACAGATGCTGTCTGTGAACCACTTTCTCAGCTCCTGCTATGGCACTGTCAATCATCAGAGCTCCAGGTCACTCTGGGAAAAACACGAAATGTGGGGGCCAGGGATTTAGCTCCGTGCTGCTGTGCCCGCCTTGAAAGCACAAAGTCCTGAGTTACCACACAAAACAAACAAACAAAAAACACAAAATGTGACCCTGGAATAGACAAAGCCAGGCTGCTCTACTCAACCAAGGCATTCACTCACTGAGGCAGCTATTAGTCTCAGAGTACTTCCTTCTGCTCAGGTTTACTTATTTTTTATAAATGTTTAAAAATATTTCCTTAAATATGAAAAAATACATATAATTTCAGCACCTGAAGGAACATTATCAACATATTACATAACAGCACTCTTGTATTCTGCTTTTTTCATTTATCATTGAAATTCCATGTTTTTCGAGTCTTACTTCATTGTCCAACATGGTGGCCACTAATCACATGACTTTAAATTCAAGTTAAAATTCAATTCCTCAAGGAGTGGGGGAGAAAGGAAGGGACAAGAAAAAAAGTGAAAATAGAAGAAAAAAAGTGAAAACAAAGCTTTTGCACACAGGGAGGGGAGGGAGCTTAAGGGGAGGAATGGAATAAAATTAAAATAAAATTTAAAAAAATTCAATTCCTCACTCACACTAGCCATACTTCAAGAACTCAAAAGCTATACGCAGCTGACTAGTGTACAAACACAGAACATGTGCATCATACACAAATCCTCCCACAGGCGGGATGCAGGGGCATAAAGCACAAGGGAGATTATTAGAGGAGGGAATAAGGAGGGAAGGGCAAAGCGGGTAGCAGGGACAGAAATGATCACAGTATATTATATGCATGCATGAATACCAAAATGAAACACATCACCCTATATAACTAATATGTACTAGCTGGTACGAGGACAACTCCACCCCACAAAATTAAGATATTAAAATACATGCAGCTGAAGATTCTAGAGTCTTTGCTCTATTCATGGTGAATCTTCATTTGGAGTAATTAACTTAAGTTTTGTTTGGGGTAATTCATATAAGTCTGGTGCAAAACTAAACTGTAATTAATGCCTGATTCATTATTTGTTGCTTAAAAAGTGATGACTTCAAGCTTCATTTCTTTTCCCACAAGGGAAACTTCTGGATTATAAAAAATGCATGAGGTAGATCTACTTACAGGAATGCATGCACAAAGAAAATGAATAGGACTTTGGGAACAGACAAGTGTTAGAGGAATGCTGAAGGGTTAAGACTGAATAGGTAGGGCCGGGGATTTAGCTCAGTGGTTCTGCCGCCTGCCTTGCAAGCACAAGGACCTGAGTTCAACCCCCGGTACCTCCCGCAAAAAGTAAAAGATTGAATAGGTAGAAAATATTACTTATACAGGACTTCTATACAACTTTTAATTTCCATATGTCTGTATAGCATGGAATATTTATATAAATATGTCCTACAATGTATATGCCATTATAAGTAATATTACCGCAATAAAAATATTTAAATACTTTTTTTTCTCCTTACCAGCAATCAAACTCAGGACCATGCACTTGCAAGGCAGGCAGTGGTGCCACTGAGCTAAATCCCGGCTCGATTAAATAGCAGTTTTAAAAAACGTTCTCCTGGAAAACACTGACTTTTCTTTTTTTTCTTTTTGGAGACAAGGTCTCACTGTATAGTCCATGCTGCCCTTGAACTCAGTGTGGAGCACAGGCTGGCCTTGAACTTGCAGTGATCCTCCCGCTTCAGGTCTGGAGGGCTGGGATTACAGACATGCTCCACCATGCCCCGAACAACACTGACTTTAACCATCCTCACCAAATGACTATTTTGAGCTGAACAAAGACTCATTAATGCTTCTGCACCAATTCACATGCCCCTTCCCACATGCCCAGGACTATACTAGATATCCTTCCTCACACCCAGAAGATGAGATGCTAATTCCAAGTATTCTAAGGCAATATAATGGGCCCAGTGGAACTGTTAGAGGGAACTGGAAAATATCCTCCCTTGAAAGGACTGAAATTTCAACAGGTCAAATTTCACTACAGATCAATGTAATCACAGAATTACCAATGATAAAGTCAAATGTATGGGACAAGAGCAGATGAAGTTTAATGACAGAATAAAAAGAGAACAGAGTAACTAGGGTAAGGAGCCAAGGGGGAAACTCCGGGAAGATCAGTTAAAATAGGGTACATTATGCTGAAGAAACAACCTTCAATTGTAGCCACTTTAAACACAAAGGTTTTCATCTTGCTATGCCACGTGTCTACACTGGGTTGGCAGGAATGCTCAGGGTAGTCGCTCAGTGTGACCTGGGACACCGGGCAATGAAATGGCCATCACTTTCAGTCAGAGAAGACGAAATCTGTGCCTAAATGAGCCACGGTGCTTTGACAGCTTCCTCCTGGAAGTGAGTTTCTCAAGGCTCACCAGGCAGAGCAAACTTCCTGGCCTCGCTTCCCCAGGGACAAGTGTCACCTGCCAGAATGACCACTTCCAGGGGCAAAATATGGGACTCTTAACAGGATACATCTAATCTCTAACACTGCTAAAACTAGTGCGGTTAGAGAACAGATAAATCAAAACACTGCAAAAGAAACAGTACATAAAAGGAGACAAAAGTGATTATACCCAGAAAAGTTTCAGAAACCATGAGTGAGTGCTGCTGAATCCTGACCATCTAATCAGCAAGGGCTTCCAGTCCTGCCTTAAGCCCTCTGACTACCTAAGGCTACATTGCTCTTTTCCTCCCATTTCAAAAGATTATAAAATAGCTGCCACACAAAGCCTTAAAATGAGACAAAACAAAATTCATCATTATGAAATTTTAGAAACTTTTGTTGGAAGCAGGTGTAGTGGAGCACACCTGTAACCCTTTCACTTGGGAGGCTGAGGTATGAAGATTGCTGTGAGTTCAAGGCCAACCTGACCTACACAGCAAGACCTTGTCTCAAAAAGATAAAAAATCTGGGCTGGGGTTTACCTCAGTGGCACTATGCCTGTCTTGCAAGCACAAGGACCTGGAGTTCAAATCCCCAGTGCCAAAAAATTCAAAATTTAATTTTTTTTGTTTTTTGTTTTTTGAGATAGGGTCTCACTATGTAGTTGAGACTGACCTGGAACTCACTATGTAGCCCAGGCTGGTCTCAAACTCACAGGGATCCTCCTGCCTTGGCCTCCCGAGTGCTGGGATTACAGGCATACACCATGCCCAGCAAAAATTAATTAATTTTTAAAAAGCAAGCTTTTGTTGGAAAATGAACAAAATGAAATCTGAATGAAAGCAAAATTAATAAATAAAACGGTTGTAAAAATAATGAAACATTTTAGAAATTTAAATTAGAAATTTAATTTAGGAGAAATATTTACTCTAACAAATGCAAAACTTTCAAAAACCATACACAAGTTTATTTAGAAACAAAAAATACTAAAATAAGTAGGTTTTTAGAATTTTGGAAGCTATAAAAGCTCCAACATGATAAAACTCTCTTGTCAGAGTTAAAATACTAAACCATGGTGCACCAAAATAACTTTTCAAAGTGATACTGTAGCTTATCAAAATGTCTGGGCACAAACATTTTACAGCTTTTAATTGCAGAGTATACTAAACTCAAAACTAGAAGTGATACTCTTTCAAGTGAGGGAATAAAATTCTGCAACTGGTAAGACAGTGTAGTTTTGGGGAGGGGATTGAACTCTCCAGACCTTGCACTTGGGAGGCAGGCAGCAGCACCACTGAGCTAAATTCCCAGTCCAAGACAGTGTAGTTTGAAAATTAGTATAAAAATCCTTAGCCAAAGCAGTAACATATTATAATTGTTCAAATTAGACTTAGTTGATAAGCAATATATCAATAGCATTTAAATTATCTGCCAATAAGCAGGGGGTGGTGACACAGGCCTGTAATCCCAGCACTCAGGAGGCTTGAGGCAGGAGGAGGATCGCTGCAAGTTCCAGACCATCCTGGGATGCATAGTGAGCTCCAGGTCAGTCTCAACTACATAGTGAGACCCTGTCTCAAAATAACCAAAAATAAATAAATAAAATAAAATAAATAAATATATATATA